>NW_008794743.1:1482587-1515322 GCF_000699145.1 Aptenodytes forsteri | reverse complement strand
TTATCAACTTTGTTCTCATCCTAAATCCAAAACACTGTACCAGCTACTAGAAAGGAAATTAACTCTATCCCTGCCGAAACCAGGACACTGCATTAGAAAAGTAACTTTCTCATGAGAGGTACCAAATCCTAAGTCTTCTAGAATAAGTACGGACTTCTTACAGATATGACTTTGTTCCCGCTCAGATGTATGGTATATACATGGTTTTTTGGTTTAGCCATCATCATTTGTGCTGCTAACTTGTTCTTTTTTAAGTTGTTCTGTTTTGTATCAAAACACCTTCTTTAATGTGCAATTACGATTAAAAATACCTGTAATATTCGCCAGGATTTTGAGAGAGGATACAGCCCTTACAGGGGATTGCATGTGTGGGAGGTTGTATTTGGCAGATGTTCTATAATTCTCTTTATCCCATTTCTCAGCTGATATGTTGCTTTTGCGTTTGGATGGTACAGTAAGTGGCAGAGACACTTGCACTCAAATGCAAGTGCATGCGTTTGGATGGTACAGTAAGTGGCAGAGGTAAGACAATTGCACTTCAAATGTCTCTTCTTTTCTGGGCAATAGGTGGCTGCTGTAAGAGAAGGAATGTCTTGGATTGTTCCAGTTCCTTTGTTGTCTCTTCTGACTGCCAAACAGTTGGAGCAAATGGTCTGTGGAATGCCAGAAATATCAGTTGAAGTTCTGAAGAAAGTTGTGCGATACAGAGAAGTTGATGAGCAGCATCAGCTAGTACAGTGGTTCTGGCATACCCTTGAAGAATTTTCAAATGAGGAGAGGGTCCTTTTTATGAGGTTTGTGTCAGGAAGATCTCGATTGCCAGCGAACACGGCCGATATCTCTCAGCGATTCCAAATAATGAAGGTTGATAGGGTAAGATGCTGTTTTCGGTTTTTGGGGTTTTTTTATTCCTGTCTAGTATAATCAGTCCTTTGACAATAGGAGACAGGTGTCCATAATTGTAAATTGACAGAGAAAGTATGGGATGGGATATGCTCTGAGCTATTAAAACCAAACATTTTAATTGTGTAGAAGTACAAACACTGCATGAATTGCATCTTAATTCATTTGGTGCATTTACTATAGTTATATGATTGGAGGTCAAGACAAGTTCTTGCACAAGAAACAAACCTTCTTGTATTGTAACTTGTCCACGGTCGTTTTCTGTTCCAATCCCTTTTTTCATCTGATAATTTTCACTCCTTTTTTTTAAGTTTTAAATCTGTGTAAGTGGCAACATGTGACCACAAGTGAACTCTGACATCTTAAAACCACTGTAATGAGTTTACAGCATATTACTTTACATACAGGATGTGTTCATTTGGCATTACTTTTGGTTTTTGTGCAGTGAAAGCACATTCTCTGTGAACTACATGAATCAAAAACTTGGCAAAATCTAAGATAATAGTGGTTTGACTGTCATCTTTGGCTAGGTGTCTCTCAAATTGCCTCATGTTAAGGCACACTATGGTATGTAATTTGAATGTTGCTTGGTATATTCCAGTGGGCTGCTAAATAGTAGTGCGATCAACTTTTCAAATAGTTGAATTTCATTAGTGGGTTGAATTATTTACAGAGCAGGTGATACAGCAGTAGTTTTGCGCATACTTAAGGATGAAACGAGATGTAAACAAGGGAGGCTAGTCTGTTTCTTAAAAGGAGTTTTGAGACAGAATGTGAAAATGCTGAATGATAGAGGCAAGGAAGGGAGGGAGCAATGAAATATGGATATGTTGCATTTTTTGCTTCATTCACAACTTAACAGTGTCCCACCTTTTATCCATTTCCACAGCCTTACGACAGCTTGCCTACCTCACAGACTTGTTTCTTTCAACTGAGGCTCCCACCTTACTCCAGTCAACTAATCATGGCAGAGCGTTTGCGCTATGCAATCAATAATTGCAGGTCTATAGATATGGACAATTATATGCTCTCACGGAATGTGGACAATGCAGAGGGCTCAGACACAGATTATTAACATTCTGTGAACAAAATCATCTTCCTTTTACTACAAATAGTGCCCTAAGTCCAATTCATTGTTGACATAATTTTACAGTAACCATAGATGTTTTAGGAGCATAAAAACAGATGTTAATAGACAGTGGCCACATTTTAGTTACTCTAAATGTAACAAAAAATTAGATGTTTTTATTTTTTTGTGATTGTAAAAAAGAAAAAAGGAAAAAGAAAACAAAAAAGTATGATCAGTAAGTTTTTTTCTCCTTTTTTGGTCACTTTTGATAAGTTTGCATGGAGACATTTTGGTGCATTTTTGTTGGGAATAGTACATTTGTAAGCCCTCCCAGTGAACATGAAGAGTTGTACATTGTGTATAATTGTTCATTAGCAAGGACAGTTTTACATGAATATTCACATATTTATTTTGTTTTAATTTGAATTGCCTGTGCAGGGTTCCTTATGCAGAGAAAAATAAAGCAAATTCAAGAATCGGTTGCTTGTATGCATTTGTGAACTGTGATTGGTTCACTTAGTCTTCATACTTCTATATTTTGTCTCAGGAAATTACAGTATTACAGTGTTTAGACAGGACGTGACATTTGAAGCATCTTAAAATGTTTATCTTCGGCGAATCTGATGTGTAGTATGGTGCTCTGCATTTCTAATGTCTTTGAGGTACTGGCTTTTTCGGGTATTTATTCCCGATATTTATTCCTCGTTCTTCAATACAAGTTAACGTTGTGCTTGGTTCCTTCTTGATTTTCATTTGAATGTTTTTCTCCTCCAGAGTAGTAGTTGTTGACAATAATAACATACTGCTACCTTGACTCAGAAACCTTTAAATCTTTTGTCAAAAAAAAAAAATCCTTTTTAATATACAGATTGATGTAGTTGATTCCTGATCAGCATACAAAACAATTAAAATGAAAGTGACAGGGTAGTAGTGGAGGCTATGGATTTTATATACATTCTTAGTTTATGCCTTTGATTTTAGTAAATTTCATGTGTTTGGTCTCATCTCGTTGCAGCTGTAATTGTATTATTTCCAGCAGGGTGTGGCTTACACTGTAATGCTCATATTTGGTTAGGACAGTAATGTACTGTACAAAGACATTTTTGTTCTGTGTCTTAGGGAAGTGCTGAAGAACAGATGAATTCCCCAGTGTCTCTATCAAAAACATGATTTGTGTCAAACTACAAATGCTGCTTGGTGTTCAGCGGCAGGTTTTAACTGGGCTGAGGAAAAGGGTAGAGTCTATCCCCAGATGAGTCACTGCTGCTCTGCCCTGATTTTTCCATCCCTCATTCTCACTGAACTCCGTGGTAAGGATGCTGTGGGGCCTGAGGGCTAGCGAGAACATTTATTAACTTAATCTCACCTGGGACAAGACTGGTCCATCTGAGTCTGGAGAAGAGGGTAGAAATTCTTGTTGTTTTCCCTCATGTGGTTGTTGTATGTTAGCAGGGATTGATAGGGAAGCTTCCTGGTTGTCCAAGACTGAACTGGTGTATTGCTGCCAGCTAGTAGTGGTCAAAGGGTGACTCGATAAGCTGTAAAAATTTGCAGATCTGGGTTTTATCTGGTGAAGTTCTTTCGGTTAGGACTAGTTTGTTGGCTAATGAAAAAGGCAAAAGGTTCTTGAGGTATGACCAAGAACCAGACTGCAACATGAAACATCTAGAGGGGGGCTTTCAGCAGTTTTGGGGAAGGGGGGACTCAGGGCTCTGAAATCATGCAGACTTTAGTTTCCTGCCTCATCATGTATTATGGTTCCAAGTTGGACTGAGACTTTGGTGTCCCATCGCTGTTGTGGGGGAGTATATTCACATCTTGGTCTAAATTTATAGGTGTAATACATAAAAAAATATAAGGTTACAAATAAAAGGGGAAACTGCTATAGAAGGTCTTGTATTATTGCCCTCCAGACTTCATTTATGTGTCTGAATTAGTGCTACTAATTTGTCAGTCTGTTTCAATCAGGCACAGAAAATAATAGAACACTGCCTAAAAATTACAGTTTTGTATGGACTATGTAGTTGGCTTCTTGGATAATGAGGGTATTTTTGGAGGCAGTTTTCAGTAAAGTGAAAAAGGATGTTGATATTGGTAAATATTGGTGTTGATCATAGGATTGGGCTTGATTTCTTTAATTGAGACATTTTTTATTGATTGTGTTTGTCCTTTGAATAATCTATCTTAGCATCATTAAAACTTATCACACGCTTAATTATTTTTATTTTATCCTACTGTTTGTTTTCACCATAACTATATTGTGCATACATTCCTTTTAACCTGCTGATTGACATTTTTCTGTTGCTCAGACATCTGAGTGAGACTGGAATCACGTTCAAGTCTTTTTTCATAATGCTTCTTATACGTAATTGCATACAACGATGAAGAATGTACAGCATTGATTATGTCCTACTATTGGAGACCATCTGAGAAAGTTCTAGCTTTATGTCAGTTTAAGGGTATCTTATGTATGCAAACCTCTCCCTATATAGCAAGGGGAATAAATATTAGCAGTGTTTGTCTGGATTCTGTAGTATAAGTAGGTCATATATGCTGTTATTTAAAGAAAAAACTATGCAACTCTATCTTGTAACAAACCTTCCAGTGGCAGCGTTGTTGCACTAGGCAGAGTTGGCTGTAGCAAGGTGGACTGCAAGCGATTTCCAAATGTCATGCCTCATTTCCTTTCCACCTTTCAGCATTGGATGGGACATGTGTATGACTGAAGCAGGGAGTATCAGAGGTAAGAACAGGTGTGTGACAATGTGTTTATCTAGACCCATTTCAAATTAATATGAGATATGGAGCCACAGTAAGCTTAGGAATATTAAATTCTAAACATAACTGGAGAAAAACAGCTTGAAAAGCTTTAGCCACAAAAGTAATGTGCTGGGTGGGTATTATATACAAAGCACTTAGATGCCACAAGCCTGTGTTTCTTGTTGAACATGACTACTATTTGCTGCTGCTTATTTTTTGCTGTACATGAGTAGTACCTAACTTTTTCCTTACACCTCAAATAACTCTCAAGAAGCACTCTCTCTGGTTTATAAGGCTGTTGCTTCTTGAAGCCCATAATTTCTCTTTCTCATCCTGTTTTTACCTTGGGATTAGATAATTTCTTCTCTACCACCTCTGGTATTTCCAATCGCTTTTTCCTACCTTCCCCCCCCCCCCCCCCCTTCTCTTTTCCCCCCCCCCCCCCCCCCCCCCCTTTCCCACCTAGGAAGTACATCCCTAGCCTTTTGGGCTTTCAGGCTATCAGACAGCTGGATAGCCCTTTGGAACAGGTAGGCACACTACAACAGAGAGAAGATGAACAGCCAGTCCCCAAGACTAGAGGTAGGCAAGTTACTTTAACTGGCTGAAGCCTCACTCTTTCTGGAGCTAGCAGTAGTAGTGTTGGTTCATCTGACAGAGCTGGAATGTAGCGGTAGGTGGAATGCGTGTCTGTCATGCTTAGAGGGGACTGGTAAGAGCAGAATGTGTTCTTGAACAGTAGTATTCTTCAGAGAAGAGGTGAACAAGTGATCAGGTCAGGTCTGGAAGTTTGGTTTAGATCTGTCATTTAGCCTTTTGATTGGGTGATAAAGTTTAACGGCAGAGGAAATACCACTGCTGTTAAGTAAGCAATTTTACTGTGCTGCAGAACTTCATTTCATTTCGTTTTACCTTATTGCCAAGCTGAGCTATGTTACCACAATGGAAATCTGAAGGGTCTTCTGGATGTTGCTTTTCCCCTATTGTGTAGGAAAAGGCACAATCTTTTGATAATGCAGTCTTGTTTGCCACTTGCATCTGATAACCTGATGCAGCTTCCAAGCAGGCATCTTGGTTTGTGTCACCTTTCTTTTAGTACTTTCATAAAATGATAGATAACAAGCCTTCCTCCCTCCATACCTGGTAAGTTAGAGTTAGGGTCTGTGAAGAGTAAAAAATGTTTCAGTAGTGTTAAGAGAACTTTGACAGAACTGAAATGGCTTGGAACTAAAGAAAACTGTTAACGTGCTTCCATCCTTACAGAATACCCTAAGTAAAATGTAATCATTGTATCCTCAATTTTCAAATTGGATTGCTAAGTAAGAGAAGTTATTATTGATGCTGAAAAAATTTATCAACACAACTGTGTTCAAATTTTACCATGTCATGAACAAATATCCCCATTCAAGGAGGGGAAGAGCAAAATAATATGACTTTGAGCATTTGTACACAAATAGGCAAAGAAACCAAGTGGGAGAGTGTTCCAAGGCCCTTTTTCGCTCTATACAACCGACCCACCCACCCCCTGCCTGAAACAGTCCTGATAGAAAACTGGCAAAAAGGCATAAATAATATGTAGACAGATGCAAACCCGCTTTCATATCTTGTAGCTACTTGAAAATCTGTTAGGTGTTACATCTGCAGAGATGTATCTTTCATCAGAGAGTGCTTAGAGAGCTGGCATCAGGAGAAGGTCTCCGCTTATGAATGCGACTATACAGAATTCCTACCTTGTTTTGGCTTGTCAGCAATATGTGAAACTGGTGTTTTTTCACCGGTTGTGTATCCAAGGTAAGAATTGTGTCAACATCCCAATTTCCACATCGCCATAAGTTTGTTCAGCCCACCAATCTCCTTTCCAAGTTGTAAATGGTGTTTTAGGATTGCTGTTTGTCCTTCCTGTCTGTGCTTCCAGTTTTGTTCCTTACTTTGTAGTGCATAAGGGTCCTACTTAAATTTTAGGAATGAGTTAATGAAATAGCAGAATATTACAGTGTCATGCTGTTAAATATCTCTAAGTTGTGAAGATGCAATAATGAAATTATTTTCTTGATTTGTCTTCTGGGTGAGTGTTTCTTATGGATACTCGTACCGATCAAGTATTTCTCTAGAATTTCAGCTCTGTTTGACTAAGTTTCTGTAATGCTGTGATTTATTTCTTAGCTCAGCCAAATTAGAGAGTACCAAAGGATATCTGTGGATCAATTAACCAGGATGGAAAGGAGGAGTAAGTATATTCACTTATGCTGAGAGCTGTCAAGTGCTCCTTCTATTTTTGATGCACCACATAAAGAATGTTTTTAGGAGTTCATAGCTAGCTCATCAGTTCTTGCAGAGGAAAGAATAAGCCCTAGGAATGTAGTCTATTGACATATTTCTGCTGAGATTGTTTGAAACTTACCTTCGTAGAGAAACTGATTGGAAATACAATTTTACAGTACTACTCTTGCAGTAAAAATTGGCTTCAAGTGGAATTTTGATAGCGTGTTTCCTTTCTTTCTGTGCAAATGTGAATGAAAGACAATGTATCAGTTGAAATAAATCTTTCTTTCAAGACTACCTGAGGCATCAGAGCCAAGTTCTCCATTATGACACCCCAAGCATTTTCTCCACATAGCTTTAATAAAAGGAGCAACAGTATTGTAAAAAGAATACAGTGAGAAATTGGAAAATCAAACCAGTTATTCCTAAGTAATTGAGGCCTAACTTCAGAACTTTTTTCTACAGGGGGGAAAAGTCTGCTTTACTTCAATAGTAGTTTTTCACACATTCTTTTTGTTTTAGAGAGGTACTACAGTCATGCTGTTCTCTAAGTTTAAAGAAAGACATGTATCATGTTAGGTATTTGTGACAACCTTTAATAATTTGTTAATAGCAATTTAAGAAGTCACAAATTCTGTTCACTGGAGGAAAAGCTAGCTCTTGTAGTCTTCCAGTTATATAGAAGATTAAAATGCAGACAAGTAGTAAGTCTGCAAAGCTATACCTGTAGATACAACTGTTAAAATGCAGGAAAGCTATCAGATTATTTTAAGCCACGATAGTCTTGATATACTTGAATTCCAGTGCTGCAAGTTCCAGTTCATGTGTTTTTTAACTAGCAAATTTCATCAGTGTTCTGTTACCAGTGCAGTAGGATTAATTATCAGCAATTGCAGAGCCCCTCATGTAAATGAGAAACAGGCTTACTGTGGTATATGCACATAGATTGCTGTAGTGACGAAGTCTTGAGTAATTGTTATGTAATGGACCAGAAATGTTGACTCTCTTTATGGGACAGAACAGTATTTCCAAAAGCTAGTGTTTCTCGATTTGCTTTGATTTTAAGGTCACGCGCTCAGGTATTCCTATTCTGTGTAAGGTTTTAATTTAAAATGAAATCTTAACTGCTCTAGACTTCATTGTGATTTAAGCTGGAACTATTCAGGATCCATAGAGTTTGTCAAACTGGTCTGTGTGCAGCCTTCTGTTTGACGTCTAAGCTAAACTGACATCTGGTCCTCTAGGGGAAACCAAGATACCGATAGCCAGATTTAACCATCTGTCATCCTTTGTAAGCATAAAGTTCTTCAGTGGATTGTATTGAATGGGAAAGAGATTTAAGGTAAATACGAGTTCAGCTGCAGAGTCAGCAAGAATGGGCAGGATTATATATTAACAGTGTGCTCTCTAGGGCTCAGAATTCTGAATTCATGTCAGAATTGCTGAACAAAATGGAAAATAATGGAAAGCAGAATTTAAAGACATGCTCCCACATAGAGTAAAGCACAGGGTGCTTTTTAAAAAAGCATGCTGTAGTTCAAACAAAAACCTGAATAATTCAAGCTAGATGACCACAATGGTTTTTCTGTATTGCTGTACTGAGACAGACTCAACAAGTAAAACTTTTGACAGGTAACTGCACTACAGTTGACACAGTAAGGCGGCACTCAGAAATGTTTACCTTTCCTCAGGCAAAAATCTGTAAGTGCGTGAAGAGTCTTGGAACGTGGTGTTACCAGTCCCGAGTACTCAGTACCACGAGCAAATCCCAATGTGTTGTATCAAGGCAAATTTTATACAGCAGAGTAAAACTGTGCCAACCTTTGGTGTCAATTTTTGTAGATGATGCCATAGCAACCCTTCATTTAAAAAAAAAAAAAGTTTCACTTCCATGTAGCAGAGCAGCATGCAGGAAAGTGATAGCCTTGTGGTTTGGGATGAAAATAGCTATTTGGTTTGTACTTTGCAGTGAGAAACAGGTGTTTATATAGCTCTGTACTGTAGTGTGTTCCTAATTTAGCATTTAAAGCTACAGGTTGTAAGGCACTGTCTTTTCCTGTAGGTTAGTGGTGTAAACTAGCATTTGTTCATATTGTGCTTCCTTTAATGTCAACTTTAACAAATAACTTGGTGTATCTTGTCAAAGTACATTATGCAAAGGGTTGAACTGTTTTGCGCGCATTGCCACGCATCCTTCATTTAATAAATAAGCCTGACAAATCAGCTACAAACATTAATCACCGAGGAAGTGATGGTTGTCAGGTACTCTGCTTTTGCTAGAAAGATCTTACATGGTGTGGTTATCACCCTTAGCGGATGGAATGACCATATGGATATATCCTTTAACAGAAATTTGTTAACCACTCTTTCCCTGAAATTTGTGTAAATCAGACAATTACCCAAGCTCTATCTGCTGCGGCTTTATGCCCGTTCCCATTACATAAGGAGTTTAGAAAGCAAGGGGGTCTACTCTGAACCTCGTGACTCGACGGGAGGGTCCTCCTTACTCTTTGTATCTCTTCCATTAGACATAAACCGTTGACCAAGTCTGAGACTAAGATTGGATCCAGCCGTACCTAGGCTCCATGAGGAGTTTAGAAAGCAAGGGGGTCCACTCTGAACCTTGTGACTCAACGGGAGGGTCTTCTTTACTCTTTGCGCCTCCGGTCTCTGTGGGAATCATTCTAACTCGATTCTAACTCAATTTTCCTTTGTATGTCGCTTCCATGCAGTAATTAATAAGGTGAACCTTGCCATCAAACGTATTGAACCTTGTCAAACCACTGTTAAACTTTGTTAAATTCCATCGAATTTATTGAACTCTGTCAAATTATTATTTTACCTCAATAAAACATGTTGCTGCTTCTCTCTTCTGAGTGAGGTGCATTCCACTCATCCGCGACAAGAGGCTATCAAAATTGCACTTTTCAGCCTTAATCAGGTCTAGCGTTTTGTGACAACAATGCAGGGTTTTCCAGTTTCAAGGAACAACAGAAAGCAAACAAGTTTTTTTCCTTAAGACTGTCCTGGTGGAGATGCATGCCTTTTCCCAGTGCAGCCTTTACAAAACCTATCAACCATTTGTTTGGAGTTAAACCAGAACGCAGGAAAGTAGCCACGGTTCATTGAAGCAATGCTACCCACGAGGAGAGTGGAAGTGAAGTAAAATATACACATTGACTGAGTTTATACAATTTGTTGCGCTTAAAGCTGAAACAATTTTCTTGGTGCCTTTTCAAGCATAAACTTTTTTTCTGGCTTATTGTCTGGAATCATGTTAGCACTTCTCTCTGCTTTCAGCATTACGGAGGGACATTTTTCCCTGACTCTCTCTAGACCATTTCGTGTTATGTTCCGGCAGAAATCCACGTGGAGCGTTTGCAGTGATCCCCCATAGAGGGTCACTGCTTCTAGTGTCTGGTCAGTGATCCGCACACAGTTTTCCAGTTGGAGTGTCTTGAGGTTTGGGCAGTTCTTGAGAAGAAGCGAGATGCAATCATCTGTAACATGGCCGCATCCAGAGAGGGTCAGAGATAGCAGGTTTGGACACCTGAAAACATGATCGTTACAGGTGAGATGAGGGGAAAAATAAATAAGAGAGCTTGGAGAAGCTAGTATCGGCAAGGATAAATGTGAAAGTTAGAAAAAGACTTCCTCTTCCATCAGGAGGGGTAAGAAAGCATGAGTAAGTGGGGACCTATCTAGATCTTCATGCTCAGCTTTACTAATCACAAAACTTACCTTCTTTGCTTTTTCTGTTGGTAGCAACATCTATATCTCAGTTGGCATAGTGGAGGAGGGAACGTGGATGCCTATTTAAGTTGCAGCTGCACTGGTTTTTCTTAAGGAGTTGCATGGCGCTGCGCTTCTCCAAGTGCAGCGAATGAAGACCCAGTAGATGAGATTCAAGGCAGGATGAATGTGAGGTCAATTGAGTGAAGAGGCTGCTGTGTAGATATGCTGAGCACGGGCGAGTAAGACAGTCCCGCTCTTGGTTTTACAGGGATTAATGGGTGTATTTTAGCTCCTTGGATTTACTGAATAGGTGCCAGCTGCTACCTAAGAGTGTTGATGTTTGAACCCCACACAACTCTTAAACCTTCCTTCAAATCGCTGAAACTGGTAAGAACTCTACTGTTAAACAATGATGCAGCAAATTAAAAAAGCTTTCTTTTTTGTTGCTTGGGTAGACCTGGGAAAGTACAGAAAAGGCTTGTTCCAAGTCGGTGTGTTGATGACTTATACTAACTGTCCTTCTGCGGAAAACTGGAGTGGACCAGTTATTACTAGCTGTTGTGCTGACCAGGCACGTTTGCAAGGACCCTTGTGCACCAGCCTGCAAAGCCTTTTGTACAAAGTTTGGTTTCTGGCTTACACCTTTCTCCAGGGAGCAGCAGTTCACCTATCCATCTATTTAGCTAAATGCAGCTTCATGTTGCTCTGTTAGCACAGGACTTCTTTAGGCTCTGTTGTTGAGGGGGCAAAGTGATTACAGCAATGCTAGTATTGACCTTGTGAGACCTTTGGACAGAACTATTAGCCTGCCTCCATCCTGTAAGAACTGTAAGGTGTCTGTAAGCACTCCCATGTGAATATTTGTGCTTACAGCCAGCATCAGGGTTTTAGGTGTACAACAGCAGTGGGGGCAAACGAGGGGCTCTGCCATCACTGCAGCATTTTCTTTTGTCCTTAAAAACGGGTGCATAGTACATTCCTCTTTCTCTACACCCCACCCCATCCTCCCGCTGCTGCTTGATTTCACCTTTTGAGCAGAGGTAATAAAGTGAGATCACGTCAGCTGCATGATCTTTTTTTTTACTCTTTTCCTTTCCACTTACAAACAGCTAGAAAAACAAATGTTTTAAAGAAAGGCTCCGACCTGCCATCTCTTGTGGCTTCGTCAACAGAATAAAAGTACTCCCAACTCAGGGAGAAAAGCTGTATGTTTGTTTAATTTGCATTTTTACTTGCACAGAATGCTAGGAATTTTGTTCAGATGGAAATGCTTTCAATGGGTTGCTGCAAAAAAAGGCAGCGACTCGTCTTAGGAAGGCTAAAATGGATGGGGGGGTGAGTGTCAATATATAACTGTCATTTTTTAAGAGTTCAGTTTAACTTGTGGAAATTAATCCATGTAAGGCTGAAAGGCATTTGCTGAATGAGATTGCTTACTACCCAGGCTTTGCTTTGAATTTTGTCCAGCAACCAGTTTGGGGTTACGGGTTCTACAGAGGAGAAAGGCACGTAGATGTTAAACTATTTCCGCAGAGCTGTGGTGTTGTGTCCTCTTTCTGAATCCTAATTTGTGATGGCAGAAAAATGGAAATAGTTAAGTGTGGCCTCACGGTAGACATTCCAGTGCCAAAATGAGAGAATATTTCCTCCTATGGCCTCCTTTGTAGGCACAGATGTGCTTCTTAATTAGTCCAAATTTTTAACCGGTTGCTCTAGAACAGTTACTTCTGAAATTTTGTACTTGCAACTTAACGTTTTGAACCTGCATTTCAGTCCTGGTTTTGAGATTGCGCTGTTGCTGTTTTGAGATTGTGCTGTTGCTGTTCTCACCAAGACACTGTGTCCTGTCAGTATCCTGTAATTTGTTTGGGTCTTTAAATTGTTACTTCCAGATAGAACTTTCTGCCTTCCCTGTTGTGGCACAAAGCTGAGGGCTGGCTGCGGCACAAAGGTGTGCCACTTCAGGATAGGCACCGACATGCCCCTTTCAGCTCTAATCTAGGACCACAGCCATCCTCGGTGTTACTAAGGCACTAGGATTGCCTCTACACTGTTTGCTCCTCCTAATGTAATTTAACTTTTTTTTCTTCGAGCTGCTTTGTAGCAGTAAAGCTGTTCTAAGAAATGGTGGGCACCCAGAGCTGCTTTTCCATAGTGGTCTTTCTTTTCCTTTACTGTAGTTTATAAAAAGCTTAGCCAGAGTTAAATTTCAGTATAAAAGCAATACTTACTCCTCAGAATGAAACAAATTTGGTGTTTAGTAATGTGTTTAATGAACTTGGGTTTGTTATGACATATATTCACTATTTGAAATCATGTCTTTCCTCTAGCCCCTCCCCCCAGGACAATGCTTTGCACTGCCAGAATGGTACATTTCAGTTAAGCAGCAATTTAGTAGGCAGTATTGCACTTTCCTATATTAATTATTCATTCTTCAGGAAAAAGAAGGAAAAAATAGGCTTAAGGAAAGTGAATATGAAGTATATGCTATTGCCACTATAAAACCAACTTACTTAACACTATATTAAAATTCCAAAGTGAAAGCACTCACGTACTTAATGCTCCATTCAGGTAGGATGTATGGAGTAGAGTAAATAGCTCTCAATTGTCTCATTTCAAGGCAGTTAACCTTTACAGTAGCTGTAGAGTTTCACACCCAAAGAACGTACCTGTTGCAAACTTCTAGTAAAAAATCATTGACAGTGTTTTCATGCCTGTTACAGAAGTCTTTCTGGAAATTGTTTTTCATCCAGTCCTCAATGTTACACACCTTGACTCTCTCAGAATACCAGCAGATGGATAAGTATTTTAAAGCAGGTCCCAGGAGAAAATTATCCTTCTTTAGTTCCGCTGGAGAATGAAAGTTCAACAAAGACCACAGTAAAGGATCCTGAAACACTTCTAGCAACTTGTGACATGTTTTTGCTAAACTTTTCCTACTATTTTTGTCCAGAAAAGAAAATAGATGTAAAAGGCATTCCCGGTTCAGCTGGGTTATATGCATAGCCCGTCAGAGCGTGTTAGAAAGAAGACGGTCTCCTGGCCTTGTGGAATAACGGCAGTGCTGGAGGGGACTCAGAATCACCAGAAGGCTGTTGCACATATATGGTTGTGGAATGGTGTTTATTTTTGGCGAACAACTGGTGCAGAAGCTAAGAACAGGGAAAGGAAAGAAACATGCACGCATGAAACTCTTGTTCTGTTTCGACAAGGGAATGGAATGGGCATGTAGAATAGCAGCACTTGACTTTCATGAAATGCTTCCTTAAAAGGGATTTCTTTCCTCTTAGGCACTTCTGAAGTTTAGCACAGTTCTTGTGCGGAGTTACTGAATGGGGGGGTGGGGGCGTAGCTACAGCTGCAAGGAGTAGCTTTGCCAGCCTCTCCAGTTTGGATGGTTTGGCTTTCCGAGCGGAAGTTTGTTTTTGCAGTGTGTAACAATTTTAGCCTTGATTTGTCCATTGATTTTTTCCAAAGGTTGCACTTCTGCTTTGTGTTCAAGGACTGTTATACTGGATAACGATCTTTCATGAACAGCTTGTAAAATGAGTTGAAAAATTCCCTGGGTGCTTATAAGGCACACACACACACACACAAAGTGTGGAGCTTCAATTTACAAGCCTCAGACTTAGGGGCAGTTTCCTGCACGCTGTTATTTGAATAAACAAAGCTGGCTGTTTCCCCACCTTTTGCATGAGGAAAGTAATGATAAGCAGGAAGACATGCATGGGAACAGCAAGTCTATGTTTAGCTGCTCGTAGGCTTGTGCTTTTAATGGATGTCTTCTATTAGCTTGAGTTTTACAAGTTCTCTTGTGTTTATGTTTTTGTAGGTTTAGTTCTGTTACTGTAGACTTGGTGGTTTTGGTGGGAAAAGGATACACAGAATTGGTTTTAGGAATAAAAGTGTTTGTTTTCCAGTAATGAGAGAAACTGTAGCAGAAAGTCTCTCCTAGAAGAAAAATAAAGCTACAGCAAATGGCAGGTTGGAATTAAAAGCAACAATGAACAGCTGTGTAACTTTCATGTTTGTGAAATAAAAATGCTCCAGATGAAGGCAGTTCATGCCCATCTTCTGTCTGGTGTTAATACAGGAAAAGAATATGTTCAACTAATTAGTAGCTATTGACAGCAAACCAGCCCTGTAGGACTTGTTGAAGTAGCTTGCACATTTTTAGTAACTGGGAGGTTTTATGTACCTATGCATTTTAATTGGGTTTGGGGCAATATATATGACAGGGTTGAGTGGGACCAAAGTTCATCTTTTCCTTTTTACCCTGAGAATGCAGTTTGAAATTCAACTCCGAAAAGCAAGGTTTGAAATTTTGTTTGCAGTCTGCAACAATTATTTTAGCTTCTTATCTGTGCTTGAGTAATGTGTATGCCTACACACAGTGACTCAAAAAAATGGCAAATGTGGATCTGTTTAATTCTTTAGAGTTCGTAATTTTCTATATGGTAAGCTGTGCTTAACAATTGCCAGTCTTTTCGGTTTCATATCCTTTGTCATTTTTAATATTTTCCTTGAAATGAGGAGGAGATTCCTGCTCCCCACCCACGCTCAGAAACAGGCTATGGACAGTGGCATGAGTACTTTATGAAGCCACGAAAGGGACAAGAAGAGTTAGATGAGGTCACATACCAGGTAAGCCAGTCACTGGAAAACAGCAGCTTAAATGGTGTGCCAGCAGGTGTTGTTCTTCGTTCTCATACTAGCATTTTCAGCTCTCACTGTGTCCCTTCATCCGTTTCAGAATTTACCTTCATTTTTTAGCAGGTTTAAATAGTCGAGACTGCTCAGAGTTGTAATAAACACAGGAATATTATTGCTAAAAAACCCCAACAAACAAGCAAACTTGAATGACAAGGTTACCATTGCTAGGATGGACTCTTTAACCACACAGAGGACACACACCACAATCTGACATGAAAAGCAACAGCTCTTGGGTGACCTTTAAAATTGAACGGCAGGTCCTCTTTGGGTATAGATGCGAAGTTTTGGTAGAGGTGTTAAATAGTGGGAACACTTCAATTTTGCTTTATTTTGTTTTCCCCAGAACAAGTTAAAATCCTCTGCCATCTGTGTTCAAAGGATTTACACTGACGATATTCTGCAAGCCTGTAGAAGGACAAGAGGAGTTTCATTTTCTAAGGAAAGGAGACACTTTAATGGCACATTTTCCATAAACACACTGTGTGAATGAGATATAATTCACATTCAACCTGGAAATGCTCTAGAAACACACAAGATGAGCACAGTCAGTAATCCTCACTGAAAATTACACACTAGATTTTAATGGTAAACAATTACAACTATGGCACTACAGTACTTGAGGATATCCTAGAGCACATTGGAATCAGTTTTCAAGGTGCTGATTACCTCATCAGTAAGACACAGACACATCAGTAATGAAACGTTGTGGAAACTTTTGAACACCACGTGTTAACGCTTTTCACTGATTTAGCAAAATCCTTATAAATGGCCTCCTGCTTTTGATACACGTCCACTTTCCGTGCCTGTCCGAAAGTTTTGGTTTTTTTTAAAACTCTCCTCTCAGGGTGACATCTGTTACCACCTGGCAAGCACCTGCTGAGAAGGAGCTCTCTTTGTAAGAAGTGCTTTAGAGTTTCGCATAATGCTGCACGTAACAGCTCGCTATACAACACACTAAAGCAGAAGTACTCTGAGAGCTGGACATTTTGGAGTTTTGTTTTACATAAATCTCGTCTCCAGTTATATACGTGGCTAAACAATTACTAACAAAAGGACAACCTTCGATCAGACAAATTTTGGTGAAAAATATGCAAGTCTTTGAACTGTAGAGAGCAGTTGTTGCTTGCAGAGCAGTCACAAGCAAGAAAAAAATTCTTGCCAGTTAGTGTGTACTGTGATTAGCAGTAAGTAGAAAAGAAACATTTGGCTTAAATGAAATGAGATATCCCCCCCCGCCCCCCAAGCTAGTAGATAAATATAGGATATACAAGTAAGGTTAAAAATGTAATACTAGGCCAGGTGCAGTATATGTTACTGGTTCAGTGCTCAGGGTTTTTTTTGTTTTTTTTTGACGCCACACTGAATAGAATACAGTGGATAAGTGAAGTTCTCCACCAGGAAGAGAAATACTTGTGTTGCCACAACAAACTGTTCATACTGTCCATCTGGGTTTGCAGCGGGAGAAAGTTAAATTAGGAAAAGATTTACAATGTACTTGTTCCAGCAAAGCATATGGCTGAGTCCTTCTCACCACCTGCTGCAAGAACAAGACTGACGTGATTGCATTGTGTTCCCATGGCCGTGTCTCAAATGGACCGTGCTGGATACTATTGCCCAAGACCTTAATGTTACAGAGCAAATGTTACTGAAAGGAAATACTGAAGTGAGAACATAACTCTGACCCAAAAAATTAACTGGAGAAATAGAAGCTGCTTAAAAAGTAAGTGAATGTTGCTGAAGATTACAAATTTAAGTTTCTAAAAATACAAAAAAGGCACATTTACATCACTGGTTTGCGAGAACGCTGCATACACCTGACTACTGTAAGTTAAACTGCTTCTGGCCCATAGCTAGTTGTGTATTTTCAGCTTTGTATGCTCAAAACTAAAATTCTAAAGCAATCCAATCCAAGTAGCATGCAGAGAAAATGCAGCTATAGATGGAATCTACTTAACTCCCCAACTAACTGTGAGCAGTAAGGCTGCCCTTCAGTGTGATAATGATGTGGTAGGGATACTTCACTTGCCCCGCACATCAACGAAGTCTGTCAAATACCTTTTTGTGCCTGTATAAACAGTAACAACTACCTATTCTGATTAGAAGAAAGGCTCTGGCTGCAAGAAACGGAGACATGGTAGGTGACAAACTATCTACAATTTAAAGTAAAGTAATGAATAGTTCTATTTATTGTTCAACTTAAGTAAAAGAAGACATCCTTATATATGTCACTTAATGTATCAAATAATAATCACAATAGGTTTTAACTAGTGTACAGTTTACATATTCATACACCGTTAGCAATGCTGAATGCTTTCTGCAGTTTTCTAGTAAGCCAATTTTTCTCTTTCCTGGTTTAAGATGCTGTGAAAAAGCAATGAAGAATGACATTTTAAAAAAATCTGATTGTGATTTCTCTTTATACCTGTCAGTGTACAGCTAGCAGGTAACCCATGGCAAGGAAATTGATGTGAACTCCCTGTGCACCAGGTAGAGCTATGGTACAATCTGTAGGAACGTTTTTACTGCATCCTATGATGTCTTTCAGCAGCATTAACTAAAAAGGGTAATCACATTTTACTTGAGCTCTTGTGTGTTTTCAGACTACTATATTTTACTGTTATCACAACTAAAAGGCAGTGTTTGATTATGTGACTCTACATTAAGCAAATTCTACTCTTACTACCGTGCTTTTAGGATTTTAGGAGTGTCCAGTTCCTTGCTAGGCACACGGGGGCTAGCTAGAAAGGATGGGCTGGGGGAAGAGAACTGAAATGTAGCACTTGTCAAATTTCAGATTTTTTGGGGACTCCTGGCTTTTGCAATACTGGTTTTCCTGTCACCTTTTTTAAATCTTATTAGCTGACTTCCACTCTCCAGAACAGCAGTACAGCTAAAATTTTTTTTTTTTTTTAAACAGAAGTCATTCTCCATTACATAGCCAAGTTTTAGAAACCGTATCATGCCTCCAGCATTCGTCTCGAGACCGTAAAGAAAGATTCCACACTGGGCCAATGCGTAACTACTACAGCAACCCGAGTCTGCCCCAGTCAACAAGCAGTCTTGGCTCATCAACTCCCATCAGGCAGGCTATGCAGCGAACTGAGCATCTTCCCTTTAGTTTGCATTTGAACTGGTAAAACAATTGTCTTGCAGAGCATCTGGAACACCATCCCCTTCCTTTCGGTTTTAAGTGAACTGCAGGCATTTAGTGGACAGGAGCTATATTTAGACCTAAGACTGTTCTCACAAACCCCAAACTTTGGGGCTGTACTCCCAGTTCCCACCAGGAAGGAGGGTTGGGATCCCACTGCCAGAAGTCTCCCAAGTTTTCAAGCAAGTAACGGTCATGATCCAATTTCAGGATGACAGTCTAAAACAAGAGATGTCTAAGGCAGTTCAGGTTCGGTTAAAAAAACATAAATCCCAAACACAATTTAGACATGTATATATTTTAAGATAATTTTTTTAAAATTTTAAGGGGGGAGGGCAGAGCATATGTGAGGAATACTTGAATTAAACTGCAGTATAGATACACTTGAACCAACTGTTTATTTACAATGATTCCTGAAAGTCAGCAGCCTGAATACACACCGATATAGCAGCAATTACCTGGTCTATTTAATGATGCCACATCTCCTCTCTCCTGCAGACAAAGAATGATTGTTCAGAGGTCGCTGTTTAGTTTCTTGCACGAGGGGAAATAGTACGTGCCAACAATTCCGTGATTTAAAGAGATTAAATCATATCTACGTAATAGCTGTGAGAACAGCATGAAGTTGTATTGCTCTTCATAATCAGAAGCACATTTATCTTGCTTGTAAGGAGGACAGAAAGCTTCGCTGATGTAAATGTGCCTTTAGAAAGTGAGAACTGAAAACATCATTAATATAAAAAAGTCAAATAACTAAGTATTTCATGAAACTATATATATAAAAATTGAGTTATCACAACTAAAGCAGCAAATCAAAATCTGCTGAGGTTTTCTGGTATAACTAAAAAAAAAAGTTAGTTTGTGTCCAAGTTCAGTAAGTCAAATGCTACCATTGACACAACAAAACTAAAACCCACAAGAGGAAATTGAAAAGTGCACAATGAAATTAATAGTCTTGGATCAAGTATTTATGGAAAAATGGAAATGTTTTGTCCGGTGAACTTGATAAGTGAGAATTAAAAGGAGGTATTAAAGTTTATCTGATCCAGATTTGGCTTGCCGTTCCACGTAGAAGAGGATGTAGGCCTTGGCCTTTACCACAGTCTCCTCGTCGGTCAAAGTTACAGTACTGTCGTTGAAATGGAACCAACGGCCTTCATGAGCTGCGTATGCGGTGTAATGTCCAGAGCCAACGCTGTCAGCAGGGGGGAGGCGGGGAAAGAAAGGACAATCAGAAGGAGACAGACCACCTCATTCTCTGATGCATTTTCTATTAGGGCTAAGAGACTTCCAGGAACCAGAGGAAGAAAGGAACTGACAGCCCGACACAGCAGTTGGTAAGATGCTTCCCTTCTTAATCTGTGGGGCTCAAAGTTTTATGTTAAGTAAAATAATCACTTACTGGGATGAGGTGAAAGGCTTTTTTATACGAACTTATTAGCATCCCGTAGTTTTTGTGCAAGCAAGGCTTCTTCCAACACTGAACTTCCATGTTTGCCTACATAAAAATCAAGTCTGCTATCTGTTATTATTCAAGCATTAGCTAGAAAAGTTTCACAATGCTCTATTTTCAGAAATCTTCCCCATTTAGGTCTAGAGTCTCATGTAGTCTAAATATAATCAAAAGCACTCAGCAAAACTAATCCCAGAATACCAAGAAGAAAATTTTTCAAGTTCATCTTAAACAGATCCACATCTTGGAGCCATATTTCTTGAATCTAACATACCAGAACTACACACCCATCACTTTTCATTACCCTGCCACCCCAAGATAAGGCCTGCCTTTGCTTGCTTACGTGTAATAACACACGCTCAATGTTTCCAACCATCTAATTCCACTGTAATCATGACCAGCTTTCCTTTGCTGGCCATATAATTTCCTAGTCAGAGGCACTGTGGTGCTACAAGGGCTGCCTTTAGTAGTCAAATCTTTCTGAGTCTATTCCTCTAGAGAAAGCCAAAGAAGGCGTTTCCTAGACAGAACTTTTTGTTTCACATCTTTGCATTAAATGCACGTATCAGCAAGGTTTTGATTAATGGGGTTTAGTTTCTTTAAGAAAACTCCTTTCACTGCTCACACCCGGAGAGTGATTGCCTAAATGACAGGAACACGTTTCTCTCGGGATAAACAGTTGTCCTGTCCCTACTACTGTTACTCTCAACAGATCTGTCCAGGGCTGGGAAAAGGAAAACACAAAACAAAGCACACCCAGCAACTTTACTTCAAAATATGAACACTAGCCAGCCTTGCGGCATGCCCATTAGCATTCACTTTGAAGTTCACTCCTGTAGGAGGGAAGGTAAATACCGGATAATTGCTTTCACTGTGCCGATCTTAAGTCTCCATTTGTTCCAAACATGTACCCACACTCTCTTGGCATAAATGCACGTGCCTTTCAAAGCGAATAAAAGACAAAAAAATACTTCTGCTTTGTACTAAGAAGTTCAAAATGGGGCGTTAACTTCTGGAAGGCCCCTTGATTCACTCTCTTGGGTTAGGGCTTTCCATTCCTAGAGGAACTAGACTTTTCATTCCATCTCACACTTCTAGTCATTACCCCCCAAAGACTGTCAGTGGGCATTCGCAGGAATAACTGTATAGATCTATCTGAAATTAATTCAGCTTAGTTCCATGTAAGTTTATAAATTACTGCTTATTTCCACCAGTAAAAATACAGACGTTCACTAGGGATGGAAAAGCCTTAATTAACTCTGCATGTACTTCAGTGGGGAGGTCTCTGCCAAGAAGCAGGCTTACTCCATGTACTCACCCTGAACCATGATGCACGACAACAGCCGCAAGGTCATACAGGCAGCTTTCTGGGCCACTGTTTTCAGGCTGTGGGTAAAAAGACAGAAAACTCTTCAGATCTCAATAGCACCTACTATAATTTGTAATAAAGACGTATGTCGTGGAACAAATGTCTACAGACAGTATCAGTGAGTCTTCATACCTCTAACAAGTAGCATTTCATGTCTAGGCCTCGTAAGGGAAACTCGACATACGTATCAACCTTGTTTCTCAGATATGCTGTCCAGTGAAATCGTTTCAAGTGTAAGCATAGCACCTGCAGGATTAAAAAAAAAAATTAAGAAAATGGATGCATTAAAGGAAGGGGTTGAACTTAGTACGAGACATCTGCAATAGCCTATGGGAGGGTTAGGTGTTGGTCTAACGGTGGAGTCGTTATTTCCTTTGACATATTGTCATGCTGTTACTTTTCATGCTTATACGAACCTTTGGTAGTTTCTGAATCCAGAATTTTTTGGTGGACTTCTGTTTCTTTTTGCATTTGTGACACATATACAGCTCTGTCTCATCAAGTTCTTCCAGGTCTGTAAAACTGCGAAGGCAATCTAAAAAAGAACAAAATACAAACACCCACACAAAGAAACCCAATTCAAAAATGACATCGACATCGAGTGTTTTTTGGTTTTTTTTTTTTTTTTTTTTTTTTTTTTTTTTTTTTTTTTTTTTTTTTTTTTTTTTTTTTTTTTTTTTTTTTTTTTTTTTTTTTTTTTTTTTTTTTTTTTTTTTTTTTTTTTTTTTTTTTTTTTTTTTTTTTTTTTTTTTTTTTTTTTTTTTTTTTTTTTTTTTTTTTTTTTTTTTTTTTTTTTTTTTTTTTTTTTTTTTTTTTTTTTTTTTTTGTAAAATGAAATACAAAAAATATGGCAATATAGAGAAGGTGTGCATATCTGCTGCAGTCATTCTAGTTATTATATACATTTGTGCAGCAAAAAGCTGTGTAATAATGTTTTAATACAATAACATGTTGTAGCATGCAGCATTCCCTGATCCTGACAACACAGCTATAAGCAGTTCAAAAGGAAAAAAGGCATTCACAAAATCTCCGTTTTTCAAACAAGAATCTGTCCAACATTCAGCACAACTGTTTTCAAAAGAAATTAAATTCCTTTCGAACAAAGAATATTCAACTTTGAAAGGTGATTTGGTACGTGCACAAGGGGCACATACTTCTAAGTGCAGCAGCGCCTTAGCAAATGCCCATAGGCAACAATGCAGATGAGTGTTGGTTGGAAAGACTGTAATACGTTAGAAATACTCTGACAACAAAGAAAAACCTCTGCTGGAATCCTCGTTGATATTTAGCTGACCTCCTGAAGCATTTCTCAGCCCCAGTTTATCATAGTAGCATGTCAATACACAGTGACTGGGGTAAAACCTGCATGGAAAGCTATTTTGGCACCACGTTCTACCACAGAATCTCATAAAATTAGATGGCATATGGCACCAAGTCACACCCTAGGTGAAAGCCTGGCTCCTCTGAAATAGATACTCTGGAGACTATATACTCTTAGTCCTGGTAACGATGTCATTATCTAAGCACTCTTACCTCGTAGCGTGCACATTGGTCCATTTTCTTGATTTTTAGTACGTTTATTTCTGAACTGACTTGGAATATCTAGCGAAAGGTCTAGAAAAACAAAGATTAAAAAAAAAATTAGGGCTGAATAAAACAATGCCTAATCTTTTCAGGCTAAAACTCTGCTTCACTCATGTGCCATCTAAATATATCAAGCTTCAGATTTATTTCTCTGCCTTAAGTCACCCAGTATTTTGAAAGCCAGCGGCACCTTACCTAGGAATGGGTCAAACTTTCTAGATTCAGTCCCACATATTAGGCAGTTGACTTCATTTTGAAGAATGCCTCCAAAAATCGCTGTGACAACAGTAGACGCTCCATTTCTAGACAAACCACATCAGAGAGGTAAAGTCAGTCAGAAGGTCTGAGCTTAATTTTCAATACCTGTTACATGTTTACTGCTTACAACTCGCCGCTTACTAGGCAGAGCGGTTTTGTCCATGTGTAACAACAGTGACCGAGTTCATCCACCAGGCACTTCATTCACCCCACAACTGTACAGTGCAAGTATTTAGCTGCTATCATACTTTTGCTTTATCTTGTACCTGAAGAAAGTGTGAACCGCGTAGGCTCTAAGCAGATGCTCAAAATTTCAGTGTTGAAAGTATTCCAGCTGATTGCATTTCTATAGTGGAGAGCTGATGCTCGCAGGGGTACAGTATTTTAACCCTGTAATTAAGGCAGTTTCTGCAACAAAAATTCTACCCTCGTAGGTAGGTCAAGCATATTTTTGTTTTAATTCTATACCCTTTGTTACAAGTAATTTTGAATTCTTAAAGCATATTTCTGCACTTCACTTCCAAAGACAGCCTAAGTTGCATTAAGATATGATCAACAATATGTATCATCGTCGTTCTCTATGCTTTCATTACTCTCTTAATCTTTTCAGCAGATTATGTAATGGACTTAGTTCTCATAGTCCAATTAAAAAAAACCCCACACATTTTTAAGTTAGTTATATTATTATACAACTTCTAAACTTGCTAGTTTGTGCTTGCAGATCTGACGCCACAAGCCTGCAGAAACCCGTGTTGCTTATCTGCACTCCACCTACATCTTTACAGTTCATTTGAATGCTTCTTGTTGAGCAGAAGGAAATGGCTACCCAAATAAACCGGCGCTCAAGAAGAGAGCATTCACAGCATATTTATTACTTTACTGTAGGCATTTAAGTGTATGTGACCTTAATTTGCCCTTGACAGAAGGCAGCTTACTCCACCTCACGATGCATTTGCACAGCCATTCACAGGAGAAATTTACAGGGGATACGGGAACAAAGTTTATATTCTCCTTGGGTTTTGACATTCAGAATGTTGACAAAACAAAATTGGTTTAGTTTTCAAATACACTTCAATTGTAAGAACATTTTAGGATTCTTTTGTGGGATTTTTAAGCATCAGCAAAGCAACGTAAATGTGGTAAAGAGCACAGTCTGACCTCTAGGCTTTCCCTGATGAAGCATCTATTAAATCCTGCATCTCTCAGACCTGCTTACTATGTCCTAATCGGTATAGGAAGGGAAAACTCACTCAACTCTTATGCAGGGAATCCAAGGACTTAGGGACCAAATGTGCGGGCTGAACTGACTTAACATTCCTTCCTGAAGCAAATGAAAATGTTTTCTCTCTGACAGCTTCAATCTGAGAGAAAACACACCTGGGACAGAATTCAGAAATGACAGTATTTTGAGAAGTACAGAAAGAGGAGTGAAACACATGGATTACCTGTTTCGAGACACACAGTAACATGAAAATCACAATTACCAGAAAAAAAAGCAACAGCTTTAACTGTGTCAAGTGATATGCAGATACAGCAAGATGACTGGCAAGAAAATTGACTTCAAGCTGTAACTGCATTGCTCACTCGTTAATGCACGTCTGCTGACAATTTAAACTTACAAATATTTGGCCATCTTTTTCGCTCCTGTGCCATTGAGGCCATCTGTCACCCTAAGACAATGAGATAGTCTTAGGGTGAGACAATGAGACAGAATAGAAAATACAAAGTTCTTCCTTTTTATTTCTGAAAGGCTAATGAACTAAAATGTGTTTACAACTTAGCCTGTATGCTCACTGACACCTATGAAAAATGCTGATCCTTTTGAAAGGAAGCACATCCTGTAGGATGCTAATCCTTTATAACCTGCAGCTTTGTAATTCGTAACATGACAGAGGCACTAAAGAAAGAGAATTTAAACAAGGAACCATGAATTTGAAAGTTCGGATCCACCACACACAGACCCATACAAAGGCATTAAGGTTTTGAAGAAATTAAAAAACACTTCTTACATGCAACATTTGTTGCTTGCAGACAGACTAGAATTTTCTTGCAAAATTACTGAACGTGAAACACCATTGAAGCCACCCTGGAGTTCCAGGTGTAGATGGTCCAAAAGGTAACGCATGAACTCGTGGGCATCCTGTTGCTGGTATCCCCTTAAGAGAAAAGGAAACAACAGCAACACAATCACCAAATATACAGGTTGCTTTAGTGCTGACACACAGAGAGCACCAGGGTCACATGAAAGAACCTTCGCTTGTTTAATACTACTGAGCAGACTTTACAGAAACATACATATTTTGTACCAAAAAAGTTTTCCAAGTAGCCTTTGGAAATGTACAGCTACGTCTAGACAAATTAAGCAATTTTGGTCCTTCGCAGCTCGCTTGCTAGCTCGCTCTCTGCACGTCTCTTTTTGAGGATGGAAAAACATTTAAGAATATACATTTTAGACAGGAAGAGACCTTTTGAAAACAACAGGGAGCAGCAGACACATAACATTTGCTCACGTGTATATTCGGTTAACATTAATTGGCCTCACCAAACTCAGTCTGTGCTAGTAACATCCTAGGACTCATATACATGTTAATTAAAAATACACAATGGTAAGCAGTGACTTCCCCTCACTCATACAAAGCAGTTCTCCTTCTTTGTTATTGACTGTATTTGATTAGTACCTCCGCAGAATTGTTACAGATCAGGTTCAGGCAGCACACTATTCATCCCTACTTTGAAACTACTATAAATTATGGTCAATATATTGACATCTCAAACCTGGTAAGATTCAAAAGAAAAGACACCACAAAATGTATTGTTCACGTGGGATTCAGAGTCGATATTTCCGAGTGGTTTTCATTCAGCCACTGATCCCACTCACTTTGGCAGCTCCAGGTGTTTGCTTGCCTGTTTGTTCCCCTCCCCACCAAAGCCAGGAATTTAATCTTCGGGTTTGTTTTCCACATGCATCTTTCAGCAACAATATGAAGTCTGAAATAATTAGGATGAAAGAGAGGTTTCTTTCCTCTTCTAGGGCGAGATCTATAGCCATGCTCAGAACTGCACACCTCCCCTGCATAACCCACACACCATTTGCTGGGCGAGTGAGGTAATGGTGAGGTATCCAGAGCATCTCTTGAGCATTGGATTTGGTAGGATAGGGCTCCCGTCTCAGACGTGTCATGCCATCAGCAGCAATGCTGCTCAAAGAGTCACCATTATTATTTCACCACTAACAAACCTAATTGAAGGGAACAGAGAAGCCATCAGGGTAAAATATGCCCTTTAAAGTTATTTAAGCTAAATCACGCATCAAATTTAACAAACAACCGCTATTCATTTGCCAATAAGATGTATACTGAGATGAAGTCGGAAAGCATACGTAGTGAAACAGTGAAAGCTTTGTGCAACACTGACATAATTCTGTGCAAGTCTTTGTAGGCCTAGTTACAAAAAAATCCCTGCATAGTAGAGTTGGCTTTCCCTCTTCCTCTTGTCCATTCTTTCAAGCTGCTTTGTCATGCCTCCCCCGTCCCTTTTCCTCCTCACTATTCCACGTAAGTATTGGCACTAACTGCTACACAGGAATGTCTGGGAAGGAACAACAGAGACAGTTTTTTATGCTACTGCTCAGGGGAGGGAAAACATCCGTAAGACTCATGGCACAGTACCCAGAGTTGGAGAGAAATGAGAACAGACTCGGTGTGACAGAAGTATGCAATGTGAGGCTGATGTGCTTAGTGAAGAACATAGGTAAGTCCTACAAAAGTATTGCTAGGAGGTAACAAAATAAAAATGAAATAAAGCCTTTTCATCTTGTAGAAGTACAGTAATGGTTTCTTCCAAACTAGCAGCTTTAAAAGAAATCACCGAGTTTGTAAGTAGATCTTACAGCACCCTGAGAAACATCATCGGCATTACCTACCTATACAACAGAAACACTGGCACACAGAAACACTGCTGTGCTTCAACAGGCCAGAGTCCTGTACAGCCAAAAATAGGACTTATTCTCCCAAAGTTGCAAAATAATTATAAATTACTATGAAACAAGGTAGTAAAACAGAACTCAGCTTCAAAGCTGCACGTTAACTGTGCACACCATAGGGTAATTTTGAAGTTGCTGAGATAACACAGGATTTGCTTAGTTTACTGATTATAGATATCTTCAATTTAATAAACATATAGGCAATCATAATAAACAGCTGAAGATGAAATTTACGGAAAATCTTTGCTTCGGACACCTTTTCAACATCAAATTCCTCATAAAAGAGCTCTGAAGTATATGGCACCTTTGCTCTGCAACAAATTTGATGAAATAACCTTTGGAATCATTCCAGATTGTTGGTTGTGCTCCTGGTGCATGTGTTTATACTTGCATACAAATATGTTAATTATAGATGAAAGATTCTTTGGATTTGTTAAAAAGCATAAGCATAGATACAGATCTTTAAAAAAGAACATGATGATATGGACAATGCACTCTTTAAAATAAACTATGATCTAAAAGCCCGTCAGCAAAAATCATAGTTTCTCTGATAGTCAGCTTGTGTAATAAAACTGATCTCCATCCACCTGAAGCAATTCAATTCAAGCCCACATTCCTTTTCCTGCCAGCAACAAGATAGGATATAAATGGGAACAGTTACCAGGAAAATAGAGCATACTATTGATACAGCAGTAAATCAGCAAAATACACATCTTGCAGCTCGGCATGAGGCTACAGAACTATCTCGGCATGCAGCAGAATGACAGCAGCAGACTTTGTCCAACAGTCAAGGAGCAGGACTTCCACAGCAGCGTTAGAGCTCAGAGGCACTCCAGTTGTGCTTATAGTAACTCTAAATGCATGCAATATGAGAGAGAGGGCCATGGAGTGCATCAGCAGCGGATTTTTCTATAACCTTCTGTAAGAAGAACAGCACTTGCAGTCCTTGGAGGCAGTCACGACGTGCCTTTAACAACCGAAATCTCTTTGGGCTAAAACAATTGAACCAGGTTTCTAACCATGTTTCCTGCCCCTGCCCCATCGCTTCAGGCTTCATAAACACAAGCCAAAGTGGCTGGTTTGCTGTTAACATGCTGCTGGCTCCGGCTTTCTTTCGCGTGTATGTCCATCCACATTCTCCTCCCAATCTCACAAGACGCGCGCAAGGTAGAACTGGAATTGTAGCATCATTAGCTTTTACAAGGTACAATTAAGCACGGAACAAATTCAAATTTTCTCCCTGGATCACACAGGAGCAGGGATCTACTGAGCAAATGAATCTATTCTCCATGTGATTTAATGAGTTCTCTTATCAGTTAATCATGAACATGTTCCCAGCTCACTAGGAATAAAAAGGGCAGGGGGAGAACCCCAACAAACAGCACTTTTAAAAGCTGTGATAGAACCCACAGTGCTGAAAATTTGCTTGAGGAACTTTAATGAACTGGTTTCTCACTTAGTCTAGCAAGAATTATAGTGAAGACTGTAATAGGGAAACTGGTCAAGGACATTATGGATGATGTTCATTTGCCTATAATGTTTTGGTCACTGCTTGCAACTACTGGTATTAAACTTCCTTGATTCTCATAAGCCAAGTGAATCGTATTTGGCAGTGTGAGGAATAGAATAAATAGATTTGTGTTACTCGGGTTACTCGTTGAGCAGATGTGTTCACAGCATCTTTTCAGCACTGCTGGAGATGTAACAGAACAGAACATCTTTACTACCTGAGAACACGGAGCAACTTACCTTCATCACAATATATCCTAACAGGTTTCAGTGCTCCTTTGAAAGAGGTTCAGGGGCCGGGACAGGGAGACCTTGGAGAGGAACGATACTTCGATTTACTTGGGTAACCTTCTTTTTCCCTTTCTTTTTATCGTCTTTTTTGTCAGTATGGGCACAAAACGCCTATTACGCACAAGTTTTTTTCTTATAGCCCTTCTTTCATGTCCAGCTGGTGACTACAGTATTTTGAGAGAATCAAGGAAGTTTCAGCCAGTATGTTTGCATTTAGGCCTGTAGGTGCTGTACCTTTTTTTAATCTGACTACGTCACTTTCTTATGGCAGCCAAGCTTGAGTTCTGTCAAGACCATGCACTTGGCACTTACCTACCAGTCATTATCTTTATTCTTCTGCTCTCTGGAGCACTGGCTCAAAGGTACCACTGCTACTATTTAGTATTTGAGATGTTTGTCCTCTCTGACATTGCTACATGTAGTATGTGGTAGAAGGGCAGGGAAAAAAAAAGCACTACCGACGAACACAAAACTGTCGATCAAAGTGAAGACCCTTTTCAAAGCGTATTTGTGGGCATATGGGAAAGCCGCATAGAGTGCATCCCGCGGATTCAGCAAATTTTAGAGTAGGACACCAGCAATACAAGGTTGCAATCAAGAAGACTGTTCTTATTCTACAAAACTTACCTAAAATTTGGCATGATTTTCCAAACAACGTAAAATAAAGACTCTGGACTAAATGCAGTTTGGCTTCCTTGCCATAAAGCACAGAGTGTCTTTCTGAATTCTTCCACCAATGAACTGGAAAGAAAGGAAAAGCTGGTGATTAATATGGGTTTGTGTTATAACCCTTAGAGGTTTACTAGCTCAACGGTACGAATACCAGACATTACTTTGGTTAAGATTGTAATGATTGGGTAAATATCCTTTCCAGTACTTCAAAGATTTTTATGTCCAAAATCCTACCTATAACGCTGGAGAGAGACACAGGTTAGGAAAATTACATTTCAGATGCTGAGGACTCACCTGGAAATGTATCCACCTTTCACCATTGTACTGCAGACTCTGCTAACATCGTCCCTTTAACACTTGTTCAGACAAGCTACAGATGGTGAATCGCTTACACTGATACTTATTTTTTTAAAAATATGTTCACTTGCAGACACATCCCCATGACTGTGTTTTAGCTGTAATTAAGTAACGTAATGTCTGGAGTACATGTAACTAGCACTTCTTAACCTTACTTTAAATGCAGTTACACCCCAGTGCTTTCTGATGTATCTGACTGCTTCCCCCTGCAGCACCAGAGCTACATAAGCAAACTGCAAGTGATACAAGTTTCTTTTTTTTTGTATAGCCAACTATTTTTATATGACTCTGTGCCCCTACGAATCATTTTTCTATGATTCTGCAACACTGAAAGCATATAGTGGCTCTACTACCCAAGCATTTACTGTTTTCCATAAAGTTCGGTGCTAACAAGGAACATGCAGCTTACACATTGTTATCCCCCTGGCTCCTGGTATGGTAAGTTCGCCTGCCTGCCGTCTTCCCATTCCTCAGCTCCACAGCAGGCAACTCTTTGAAGTAACAGCAAAACTGTTGAATGTTACTATGGAAAAAGGAAAAATTAATGAAATCTTTAAAGGGCAGAGAACAAAGAGAATATTATGTTTTCTGGAGCCTGTTCTTTGAAATGCATAAACACAACTTCATGCAGTGATAGAGGATGGCAATCATGAACAGTTCAAGATACGAGAAATACCATAGCAAATACTCATCTTCGGTAAATGACTGAGCAGATCTGTAAATATCATCATCGTCCCAACTACCTGAAATAATTACATTTTGGCTCTGCTTTGACTAAGAGATACCATGATGGAGGTATCGGAAGGCATTCTCTAACAAACCAGGCTGCATCTGCTGAGGAGGTTAACTCCATGTCTACCGCCACCTATCAATCTTAACCTCTGCTACCACAGTCCCAGTAATGGAACATAAGAAGCACGTGCCTCAACTCCTGCCAGTGAACCCTGAATGATGGAAAAGAAAATGGAGACCGTTTAGTCTTGCTATAGCCCGGCTCGGTGGTCTCCCAGTGAAGTAGGCAAATTCGGAAATGCAAAAGGACAATTACAGAGCAGCAGTGGCCTTGGCAGCAATGAATGAGATCTAGCATCTCAGCACTGCAGAAACTGTTCTCCTACCCGCTTCCATGAGACCCCATCGCTCAAAGCGCTGTCTCTGCTTTCACAGCGACCACAAGCATCAACATGTTTCAACATCCTCAGCAACGAAAGGACAGTCTCCTTTTCTGCTGAGGATACAGCAGGCTTCCTCTGGAACGCTGCATCACGGGAAGTCCCTCACACTGCGAAACACAACTTTATGGTACCTGCACACACCTGTTCCTGCAAATCCAGGTACGCTTTCGTACAGTGGTAACTTGCCAAATTCCCTTGCCTAACGCTACAGCACACGAGCACTCTCACAGAGGCGTGGGGACAGCTTCAGAGGTACCTGAGCGACTGAAGGATTGCATTCATGAAACACGTATTCCCCAGGTTCCGAAGGCCTGTGGCACAAAGGGCAGTGGTGCTTCCCTGGAAATGAGAATGGTTAAGTTAAAGAAAGACTTACCATTGCTCCCCCACTTTCTCCCCACAGAGCTGTTACCGTTATATCAGCATAGATTTAAACAATAATAAACTACGCTGTTTGGAAAGTGCAGTTTCAAAGCCAAAGCAACCACCTCACCAGCTCAAACTGCCTTGAAGCTCCATCTTGACATGAGACCTGTTTCTTACTCATTCCTGTCAACAGAAAACTGTACTGCATCTTTTTCTGTGCAACTAAATCTAGAATAGGACAACACAGAGTTAATCACGGGCTTTATTGCAAAGTATTTGTGTGTATATATGTTAAATATTCACTCTCCAATAACGTTCAGTGAGAACTGGACAGCAATTTCCCTAAAGTGCCTTTGAAAAATGAAAATACCAATCCTTATCCATCTAGTCCCATATCTAATATGCACGGTGTGGCAGCCTGCAGGTTGTTTTTAAATCACCAGCACTAGCCTGCTGTCTTCGTGGGGTTTTGTAGTGGCCAGGAGGGTTTTTGAAAGACAGGCAACAGCATTTGTTTAGGAAAGAAACAGTCAGGTTAGACTGTGCAAAGAAAAAGCAACACGTGGAACAAAGAGAAGCAAAATATACACCATTTACAGTCCAGGAGTTTCAACAGGTTAGAGCAATGTTACCCACAGATGAGCTTGTATTTTGCCAAATAATCCTCAGGGTGGGCTGGGAGGAGAGGGAAGAGAAATGTGGACAGTGTTGCATTTATGATTTCTAGATAGAATCTGCAACACTTGGACACATTCCATTGTCTACAAAATACCACATTGAAAGTTCATCAAATTTTTGGTCATTCTTCATTGTTCTAACAGAATTTAAAAGCTAGACTATCTTTTAGTAGTAGTATCTCAAAATGAACATATTACTTGACACCAAAGACTGCATGCAAATCCAGGTTACCAAATATGTATTCAAAGTGTTCCAATAAAACTTTTTTTCCTCCCCAAATCTACCACAAACATCATCTCTGGCAAAGAACTAATGACAGCAGGGTATTTGTGTATATGTTTGGGTTTTTTGGGGGTTTTTTTGTTTTTTTTTTAAAAAAACAAGTATTGTATACACAAGCAATTTACCAATTCAGTAAGAATTGTTTAGAGACTTGTTTTCCAATAAC
>NW_008794743.1:1456811-1482462 GCF_000699145.1 Aptenodytes forsteri | reverse complement strand
TTTTTTGTTTTGTTTTTTTTTTTTTAAAAAAAACAAGTATTGTATACACAAGCAATTTACCAATTCAGTAAGAATTGTTTAGAGACTTGTTTTCCAATAACGGAAGAAAACTTTTAAGAACAAACACCACGGTGTCCTTAGCATATTCCCTTCTCACTCTTGCCCAGGGTGAGACAGCAGGGTATTAATGCAAACAGCAGTGCCCTGTCTTTTCTACGTAAGGATCCAATGTGCCAACAATAAAAAGATCATCTGTTGCCACAGGCAATATTTAAGTATTAATAAAACTGAGAAAACGGCACAGACTAAGAATAATAAAAGCAGCATTAAGTTCACGCTTTCTAATTCTGTCTTCTCCGTATCTGAATGTTGCCTAGAATTTTCCTTCAGGTTTTTACTGGCTTTGAGTTTTCCAGACAATGATGCTGTGTGTTGCCATAGCAAAAAAAAACCCCACTATTTCTCCCAGGCTTCCTCAATCACCCCAAGACTGGGACAGTATGGGAAGCATATACAGCACATTCAGAGGACCCTAAAGTGACCGTAGGTAGTGCATTTTTCAAGTAACTGAACCCCTACAGACTTTGCAAAACAGCAACTGACTGCTTTGCTCCCACCCCACCCTCTTATTTCCATTCATCCTCCTCGCAAGAACAACTTCTCTTCGTAATCAGGTAATTGCTCCTCATAGCTGAAGACAGCTATTACGTCAGCTCCCTTTGACTACAGTGCTGTCCTGCAGCCCCAAGGGCCAAGGAAGGATAGCTCTGTTCTACCACTCCTTCTGGCCAAGGGTGAAAATGAAGCAGTTGCATACAGCTGGGTCAGTATCTCCCCTCTCCCTCCCTAAAATCTGGGAGAAATTATGAAGATTAGAAACTCCCTCAACCCAAACTGTGGAAAACAGAGACATTTGGTTTGGGGCATTGTTTGTCTGGAAGAAACTATGTAGCCCTTCAGCTATCTAGCAAGGGCTGGATCGTCCTCTCCTGGGTGCTATTCTGCAGATGTGAAGTTAAAATAGCAGGAAGACGAGAGATGAGAGTGAGAAAAGCTTTCAGAATAGTCCACAGTTCCTTTTGAAAGCAAGTTTTACTAAGCTCTTTTAAACATTTGTTAAATTCTTTTACTTTTTCCTAACAATTACTCTCTTACCACCCTAGAAAAAGCCAGTGCACCTGCTTCTCTGCCTTCTGCACCGTAAGAAAAAAACCAACCAAACAAAAAACCCCACACTACCAAAGAACACCCCTGTCTGCTCAGAGAAGAAAAGTCTTCTGTCTAGTGCTGTTTTAATCCCAATTGGTAGTCGCTCCTTCTGATTTCGCTGATCCCACCAAGCTCAAACTGCCCTGAAGCTCCATCTTAACACAAAACCCTTCTTTAAGCACAGGGAAGCTCAAAGTCTAGGTCAACAGAAATGCAGCAGAATATCAAACATTCTTTTGTGAGAGGGGATCTTCTAGGTGTGTGGTCAGGAGATGAGGAAGACAAAGTGCACCAAGCTGAATTTGGGTAACTGATTGTAAGCATTTCAAGTCTAGGCCAACTATAAGCCTCCACAGGTTTAGAAAAACCCCTTAAACTCGCTGAACTGGATCCATCGTACTTACATTTACTTTTAATAACTTGCTGTTCAGAGATGAGTTTTCCAATAGTTTTCTTTTCCTATGTCTGTCTGATGTAAAGGCCGAACTGTTGGAAAGTAATTAAAAGAGGTTACTTACTATAAAAACAAAATATTGTGTGAAATGGACAACAGATAATAATCCTAATGTTTAACACGGTGATTACATCTGCCGTCAGTAGTCATTAAGACAGAAAGAGCTTCCTGACTGCAACATATGCTTTTCAGAGTCTTAAAACAGACTGCATCTCCCTCAGAGTACAGACGCACATCCTGTTTTCAACACTGATGTCCGAGTTAATTGCAGTAAGTTATGCATGCTACAGTATGTGCCCTGACCAGTGGCCTTATTAGCATGCTACTTTTCATCTAAAATACTGATTTTTTTCCTTAAACAAGGGAATAGTTAAAACAGACTTTTCCATAAAATACTTCTGTCAGAAGAATCATCCAAGCCTTTAGAAGGACAACTTCAAAAAAAATCAGGACAAAGTAAAGTTGCCACAAACCAAAAATATCTTGAGTGCTAGCACTTATGCATTATAGCTGACTTCTCTTACTTAAATAAAAATACATGAGGTTACAACATTTGTGTAATACTAATACAAAGTTACAAGAACAATTAGTTATTCTTTTCCACATCAGTGGAAATTACTGGCCCCTCAATTCTACCAGTTTATGACTTCTCTCTAACCTAATAGCAAAATCATAACTTGTTCCAGATTCTAGTGGGTTTTTTTCTTTTTGTTAATTAAAAAGCCCTCCAAACATTCAAAAACTGTCGTTACACACAACGGAAGCCTCCACAGTATCATTTACCTCCCAAAGAGCTAGATCTCCTGGACATTTCTGAAATTCTAATGTGCACTTCTCATTATGCTTAAACATGTTTAAATCTCATTACATACCTGAGAAGCCCATCAAGAAGAGAATGGAAAATAATGAAAATATTAATATTACTGACAGAGTAAGTGGCACACTTAACTCGGGGAGGATCCAGAGACTTCCCAAAATCAGCAATTTCTTAGCGGGAGTCCCATTTGAACTCTGGGGCAGTCAAATGTATTTGGAAGCACTGTATGCACACTGACTTCTACTTAGTGTTATATAGGATTTCCAAGCAAACTGTGAAAAGACTGTTTGCTCTCTAGCACTGGCCACAGCATCTGCATCACAAAGACTGTAATATCTACTTTTCAGTCGAACAGTGCCAGACAAAGGCAGAGGAAAAACATATCTCTGCTGCACAATTCCAAGTTCATAAGCCTTCTTAATCTTTTTGTTTGGAAACCAAACTATGCAAATAATATGAAGACTACTTCCACCTGCATTTTCGCTTCGATTTCTCTGCTCCAGAAACTGATTCTGGTTTTGACAAAACTATGAATCTGTTCTAGAAATTCTCTCTCATCTATAGGGAAAAAGACAGTAATTATTGGCTAGGTAGCATAGTTAATCAATATCTAAATTCCTGTATCACCATACACTGCTTCTACAAGATGCACTGCATAAGAAACAAAACATACAAGATCAGCCAAATCCATTTGTTCTGCACCTCTGCTTCTCAGTGATGAAAAAGATATTTAAACATACACAGTATATCACACACATAGAAGGACCAAAATATATACATTAAATACATACAAAACAGAAACACCACTTAAATGATGCAACAGTACAAGCTCACCCACAGCAGTCTGGATGTAAACAAACTACTTACTTTTCCAAGTTCTGTAGGTGCTCTCTGACCTTCTGTACCAGGCCCAGCTTGGTATCATTGACTACAAAATCATCACAGCGATAACTGCAAGAAAAACATTTATCAGAATGTGCAAAGGATTTCAGTGAAGTACTCCAAAACAGTCATGCAAGCCTACGTGTGGGAAGCACTGAAGTGATTCAGTGGAAGATTACAAGGGGAACAGGGGAGCACAACACCTACATACGGAGCTTGGTTCCATCTGAAAACTGCCCTATAGTAAGAGAATGTACAGGCACTATATTATTACATGTTTTTTCTTCCAGCTCAGTTCTTTATTAGAAATCAGAAGCATGAGGTACTGCTTGTCCCAGTGCAGAATTCCAATTCAACAAAAATTCAAACATATGGTGTAACCAAAGGCAGCATTAGTAGACAATCCATAGAAGATTTATCAGAAAAGATCAACTGACATCAGGTAAACAGAATACGTTTTATTAAAGTATAGCATAAATCAGTTTCTTTTAATACTGTAAAGCTATCATTAAAACCTGAGGTGCTGAACAGATACACACATAATGTAAAAGTTTCTGCTACAGAAAAAAGACCAGGGAAGATGAACTAAGAGCTTACGTGATTTGTCCAAAGTCTCACCAGAAGTCTGTGGCAACCCGCACCTCGTGCTTTAACCACGATATCACTCACTCTCTCATATAGTTTTTATATATACAGAAACTCTTATAAAACTTAAGCTAGTTATTTTGAGCTTTTTCAGGGTAAGTGTACAAAAGTAAGTGACTGAGCTGAAAAAGAGAGAGAAGCTGATCCCCCCACTGCCTCAAAGCAAATGTAAAGTGAACCCAAATCAAAATGGCCTCTCAGCAGAAGCAAGTGTTACAAGAGTCCTATAATGCTCTACAAAGATCTCACATCTCCCAAGAAGCAAAGATGTTCATTGTAATTTAATATTCAAACTGTGGGCTTGTAATGCCTCGTATAGTGCACAAAGGCAAAGGTTACAGACCACTTCTAAAGCAGGGGGGTATGTGTGTGTGTCTTTTAGGGAATGCTGAAAAAAAACCCCACACCTTATTTCACTATTTTCCTGAGTAATGTAAATCCACAGCGCACATGTCGATTTGAAGAAAGGAAAGGAGAGAGTAGCAAAGAAAACCATCACAAGGAGAACACTGTTGCAAGATGGCATTACTTCTGCTGCTTTGCTGTATTTTAAATCCCTTGCATTTCTTGCCCTCACAAAAAGGGGGAATAGAGGTCCCAGGGTGATGTGGACCCTCTTTATCCATGCTCTTTCTTCCATTTGTGAAGGAAAGATGATGCCTGTATACAGGGGTGGGATAGTAGAAAGGGGAGGGGAAGGAAGGACAAAAATCCTTTAACACCAAGAAACAAATGCTGCACTCAGTAAGGAAGCCCAGCCCTGCAGAATCCACACCTGCACATCGGTAAACCAAGAATTCTGTGCAGCCTCCTCGAGTCTCTCTCAAAGGAGGCAGTCAGCGGAGCAGCAGCCTCACTGCTGTGCACAGGAGCTGCAGATGACATTTCACAGTACTCTGGCAGGGTTAGCCCAGAGCTAGCTCGAAAACTGGATAACCCATATTCTGGCATGAGAAACAGGATGGTAAGAAAAGACTTAACACCACTTGCACCAGCTCTTTTGAGAGCACTGTGACAAAGAGGGAGCAGAGACTTGTCACAACTTCCCCCACATCCCACAAAGGTAACTCGGCTCTCAGCAGTGTTTGTCAGCCCTGTGCTTACTGTGAAGCATCAAATTGCAGCTTCAAATTCGGGCAGGCAACTGAACACTTCCTGTGAAGAAAACTAACTTACTTTGGATATGTTTAATATCAGAACCATAGCTATTTCCCTCCTTTCCCTTTGGCACAGGACAGACTCAAATGCGAAATACATCCTCATCGCCTCAGGTTACTCCTCTGCTGGAGCAGATCCGTGCTTCCTAAGTTAATGAAGCTATTGACTTCAGGCACAACTGGAATTTACAACATTCTTTGTTGCATAAATCTGTGATGTAGTTCAAAGGCAACAGTATTGCTAGCATTAATTCAAACACTGAATTTTTGAAGAGACTACAGAGTTGAGAAAGTAAAGGCCCTTGCCACTGAAAGGAGTCTGTAAGACCAGTCTGTCCAGGATCTCTGTTGATTTTTGCCTGAGAGAAGAGAAATTAATATGACTCTCAAGATTTCCAAACACTGAACACAGCAGTTATGGATACTTAGGCAAGATCTAGAAATTATAAGATAGCTATTGCCAGTAATAGAATTTTTTTTTTTTTTTTAAATATTGCCACAGACCTAGTTAGTTTGGACAGGGAAGAAGTCTGCAAACATGCTTACTTTTCAGCCATGTTTTAAGTAGTCCTATTCAGCTTTATCAGCCACCTACAATTATCTAATGAAGTGTTCCTGCATTTGCCACTCCCACAGGACACCACACCTCAAGGACAACCCTCAGAGCAAACTACTCAGGCCAGCTTTGGAGAGAGGTAAATATGGTGCAGGTGGATACAGTAGAGTCCGACTCCTCCTTAATACCAAGCGTGTCCACTCCCCCAGGTATACTAGCACAACTACATCGCTACCCTAGTTGTGTAGCTACTAACATTTATAAATGGGGAATGAAAGCAGATGCAAGCTCACTGAAAGCCTCTAAGCCAACTCATTGCTGAAAGATGATTTAATACTTGCTCCCATGCCCTAAAGATCACGTTAACCTTATTTTTAGTCTGATCTCACATACCAGTTACATCTTTACATAAAATTGCAAGTTAGCACTTTCCCCAAGATGGAGGAATGAAACCAAATACATCATTAAATGTCAGGGTCCTTGCAACAGTGGAAAAGCAATTTTAAGATTCACTTAAAAACAAGACAAGCTGCTTCTATTTCTTTTTAATGGGCAGGTTTTTTAAACCACCTCCCTTGCAACACTGAGGATTCAGCACTACTACTAGAAATAACAGCACTACTACCAATCTATTTTGGATAAATGAAGTAAACCTCATAGGAAGTAGTATGCTTTAAAAGCTTAAAATTTGCTAAGCCCACACACCTTAAAGGTAAACTGCTGAGAGTTCCTATACGTGAAGCTGACATTCAAAAGAGATGTTTAATTTGTGATCCTCAGGATTATCACAAATTAACAATACACCTTCTTGCATACAGCAGTTCTACAATATGCTTTTAACAGCAGTTGTACAGAACAAATTCTATACTTCGGGGAGGGTCCCTTATATGGATTAGCACAATATTTTCCTCTCTATACACTTTCTATTTTTAGCACCTCTGCTACCTCCAAGGCCTGGTCTTTTCTGGCCTCCTTTGCTGCTAAAATGGCAGCAAGCCAGTGAATGTATGCACTGCTCTGGGGAACACTTATGCTTAGTGCTGGCCGTTTCAGTAGGTTACAGAACTTCATGCTATGTTTAAAAGCCCTGATTGGATTTGAAGAATTACAGGACAAGAAAAATTAAGAAAATCCAAGTTTCCTTAGTTGTACACCTTATATGAGTAAACTAAGAACTCAAGTTTTACTGTCTTGATAAAAGGCTTTTTACCTTAATTTCCACTGACTGTAGAATGCAAAATAATGGTCCTAAGCAATCTCATTTTCGGATGCTCATGTGCTAGCACAGTAAGTCTGTTTTTTAAATAGAACCACCATCACAAAAAGAAAGACTAAAAAAGAATTTTTTTAAGTCCTTAGCACTTAGTTATTTTTACATCAGCCTGGGCCAGGGAGGGAGGGGAGGGCAGGGGACATTAACACAACCATGTCCCTTTAAGAGATAACAAGGAGGCTAATGGGTCAGAAATCTGACCTGCAAGTTGTGTCTGGGATTAAATGAACACGGGAAACATATTATGCAAATACATAAACAGGGCAGCCTTTCTTCTTCTGTGCTAACCAACTGTCTGTGCACTAGCACAAGAGAAAACAAATTTACAAGAGTCATCTTTCAGGAAACATACTTCTGAAAGCAGGTTTCTTACACATATCATTTTACTTCTTGTGCACAGAAAAACAACCACCAAGACAGCAGGAGAAAGCATCGTACGATAGCTTGACAAGAAAAAGATCTGCACTTGTAAACTCTTTGTGCTTAGTACTTTAGAACTAACCAAAAGGCTGACTACCTCCACAAAGCGGAAGCCAGGAGTCTGTTTTTCTCAGTGCTTAGGGTCTCAAACATAATTCAGTCTGAAGATTTAGTATTGCATCTACTGTCCCAAAAGTGACCAAAGAATCAAGAAGAGAGTTGTACTCTCATAATAAATAGAAGATTAACATTCTCTCATCTTTTCCACTGTGAAGACTGAAAAGGCGAATAGGAGGACATAGAAGAAAGAACCCACTGGAAAGTAAATGCCTAGTTGCCCCAATACTTAATACCTCAAGCATGCCTGTACTTTTCAAAACGTTACCGAATTCATAAATACGATAAAAACCTCATCTCAGATTTAAAAAAAAATAAATAAATTAACCCCCGTCCCACCAGAACTAAAACATTTCCCTTTCAAAGCTATGTTGAAAGCTTATGATCACGTAAAAGAAAACATACACACCTAGGCTTCCACACTAAAATGCAATTACAGGAGACTGCTTGATTTGGTTTTGGTTTACAGCAAGATTGCACATGAACTAGAAACAAAATTCAATAAACCGTGGTAGCTTCAACAGTCACATAGTATTTCTTCCCCTGGCACTGATAAGAACAGCTAAGGCAAACCCTGGACTGTGCTCTCATGACTGGATGAAAGTTTACGACATGGCTAAAGAAAAGCAAAGGATTAAATACCTTCTGCTTAGAAAAGAGCCCACACAGGCCTGTTCGCTGCTACTATCATGCAAGCTAAGGAACACAGTGAATTGGGAACCATAGGATAAAAATGAAACGAGTATTCTACTCAATTCTGTGTAGTAAACAAAATTGCAAATAAAAATATAAAAGCCAGCACTGCATCAAAATAGCTTCATGATTTTTACAGTAGAAGTAGAATTCAGTTAAGTCTTAGGATGGTATTTTCTTGACTTTCAAATTACTGAGATTGCCCAAATTGCTAATGTAAAATATTAATCTTTAAATAAAAGTTCACATAGCACTGTCTACTGGATTCATGTCTACACTGATGAAGCTAACAAATAACACTTCAAAATCCAATCTCCACAGTAGCTAGTTATGACTCGAATTCACCCAACTATCTGCTTTAACTGGAAAGCACTATTTGATAGCAGCCCCTACAGTACTGTCTGAAATAAAGGGGCAGAAGTTGGTCTGAATGCTTTCTGCTTCATCTTTACACATCTAAGCTCATTTCCACTGAAAAAATTGGGTGCAATAACAAATCCAGGTATCTTTTTCTGATTATCAGGTGGGGAAAAACTGAAATATCCTACATGAAAGCAAAGATACACTGCTTTTGAAACTTGTTCAGCTTCACATTAGCACAGGAGGGTTCTAATTTGCTAGTGAATTATACGCAACAGGAAATCCCCAAGGCAAAGCTCTCTACAATTAGTTCCAGTTCATCCGTAGATGACTCAGCGTTCTACTTCGATCACAGCAGAAAAGACATCACATGCTAAACTGCTTCTTATCTGTCCTACCACAAATATGCTGTGAAACACCAGTGAGCTTCCTAAGTGCATGCCTACCTGCTCCTCACAAGTGTAGTTTGTTTCAGTAATAGATCCTGTAGTCCTCAGTTTGGCTGTTGTCATTTTGCAATGCCCATATTGGGTTTGGGATAAGGTCAGCAGGGTGCTCTGACTTGCTAGTGTAACTCACCAAGCCTCAGCAAGTTGGGCATACTATTTGTCATAGTAAATGAAGATATAATCAAGACTTCAAATACCCTCTAAAATTCCTCCACATATTATTACCTTCAGAGTGACTAGAAGACAGGTCATACTTCAAACAAAACAAAACACCACAACGTAGAACTCGGTTGTTAACAGCATTAATCGGGAAAGTGGAATTAGCTTCCCACAGCTTGTTCCAATGCTGGTAACCTGTGCGTATGTATCACTTAAAACAAATTTTATGTTTTCTAATGTTTTCACATAGGAGCAGATAAAAATGCTGGTCGTTTAAATAACGTGTAAATAGAAGCAAAATCCCCGTACATCACAAAGCTACTCAAGCCTTTCTTCTATGCTTAACATCTGTACAACTTTTGTCATTGCTGCACGCACCACCTGAATAATTTTTGAGTTGCTCCAAACAGAATTTCTTCAGGTGAGACCACTTAACTGTGATTTTACTTGCAGGGGATAAAAATATTTGTTACAGAAGTATTCCTCATAAAACTGGATACCCAAACTACAGCAAACAGATTTTTCCCTGATGAAGTACACAAAAGATACCCAATTATTTGAACAAAATACCCATCAGTGGAACTATATACTCAGTAATTTTACAAGACCGTAACACGGATTTCCCTGAGATTTGCACTGTTCAAATCCTGCCCTGCCACACCACACAAGTAACGACATACATGGGAAACCATGAAGCTAACAGGAAACGGGGGAGCAGCTGTCAACAGTTTTGCTTAGGGGTGAAGAGGATGAGAGATGCTGAACGCACAAAAGCATTGCTTTCAGTAGGCTTCCAGTCTTTGCTCTCTGAGGAACAAGGAAGATGGGGAACCCAACATTAACAGCATAACTATTAAATCTCCCTAAACAGTGCTCATATCTCACTCTAAGAAACTGATAGAATAAATCAGCCCAGGCCATTCTTCCGTTAAAATAATCACTTCTGTGATTCTGCTACTTAATCTTGCCAGAGTGTTGATGCTGCTTCCCTGCAGGATCCATCACTTTCCCAAACTCATACAGGTTGCACCAAATCTCCAAAATGAAGAAGCTTTTCTCTCAGAGTGAAGAAAAAAATTAATATTGGAAAAACAAACAAACAAAACACACACATACACACCTCAAGTTCACACATCTTGGGCAGGAACTATAGTCTATTACTTTACTTTCTGATATGCTGACAAATAAAGGGTATGTGAAAGGCTTACCAATTTGATGGAAGGAGTAACTACAACCAAACAGCAGCTTTTGCAATTAGAAGGTTAGGTTCTCAACATATCCCAGAGCAAAGAGAAGCAACTCCAAACCACATAAATAGGAGAAACTTTTTGAAATAAATGCTAAGTCATTTGAAATGTGGGAGTTTAGCCACAACCAGTGCTACGATACACATGCAAAAGCAGAGGGTTATTTCATAACTGTTTAAAAAACAGCCAGGTCTGGAAATCAAGAGATGAAGTGCTCAAAAATGTGTATAATATAATGCTTCACAAGAGTCTAAAGTTTTCACTCTTCTAGTATGTAAAAAGCTGTCAAATTACAGCGTTTAAACCCTTACCAGTATGTACTGTAACTACTGCAATCCATACACACAGTATGCTGAACTTTCTCTTGTTTTTCTGTTTTCTTATGATTGGTCATAGGAATCTGTGCATCTTCATAATGCTTTTTTGCATGGCCATTCACATATCTAAAGTAAATGAAAAAACAAAAAAAGTCTTACACTTTTAAACAGTTACTTAACCAACATTCATTGAAAATAAGAAGAAAAAAGGCAGCCTAGTAAGCATCCAATATTTATACAGGCATTAAAATAGACAATTCACCTGTGTGAAAACATTGGTTAAATTGTCTAACTTTTTACCCCTTTACTCTCCCACATTGTCCAAATTAATCTCTCCATCTCCTTCATAGCAACCACAAACTGGCATCCTTGTACCAAACCCCAGGATCTGGGCCCTGAACAGACTGATCCACCTTCACAAACGAGAAAATCATTAGCTCCCTTTTTCCATACCTGTAACATAGCTGGTTCTCCATATTGCTTTCCCATATACTTTTCTTACAGCTCTACTTTTTTCTCCACCCAGCACTCACCATGTTTGTGATTACTTTAAGTGTGCTGACCCCCATATGAAAGCACATCCATTTTAAGCTTTCCCATTCTGCAGCATGATTTAATATTAGAGCATTCTACGTTTTATAAAGTTCATGAATTTGAAAGGCTCTAGGGCTTGGGGTCACATAACTGAAAAAAAAAAATCTAAAATCCTACAGCTCTTTTGCTGACACAATGAGCATTTTCACGCTCAAAATTTGAGATCTAGAAAATTAAGCATCTTTAATTAAAAAAGCATCGTTACAAATGCAAGCGCCCTAAGTATCAGCTGAAAACCATTAACACTTAGAAGTGCATGGCCAGACCTTAGGTGAATTCCCTCCTCCCCCATTTCTTGCTTGTTGAACTCAGTAATGCGAACCAACAGGAACTCTGCACATGCTCCACATGAAGGTCTTCGTATTCTACACTTGTTCTCACATGCAGGTGTACACAATTCTGCTAACGCAGCTGTGCTAGTTAAGGCACTGAAGCCACAGGGTTACCAACACTGCTGTGCTGGCAGAATCCTGCAGCAATTATGTCATAACCCAAACGAGACAGTTGTGCTTGCAGGAGTTGGTTTTCTGCCTAACAGTGCAAATGACAGGTTTATAAAGCTATGCTCCCACCAGAAATGCTCTGCTGCTGTAACATGGTCAGTAATGTTCCCAATGACTCTAACCTGGCGGATGTACTTCAAGTGAAGATCTGAAAAGCTCTACTTCTCTTCCTTTAATTTCAAACATTATCTGAACAGAAGAATATGCTGTGTGCTTTCATGATCAAAAGTGCTCCCATTACAAGGTATATTACATTCTTCTCATTCAATTATATTCCATTCTAAGGGTGGGAGCAGTTTGAAAAGTCAAAACAAACTGCATAAATAACTGACTCAATGTCTACTAATGAGAAAAGTCATATGTGGACAGTAATAATATTTTTTTAAAATTGGTAATATGTAAAATATTCCAAACGATTTATTTCACACCATCACATACCATGAAGTAGCTCCCCCTCTCAGCTCTCACCAAGTATAAATTTATGAAATAAATGAATAACTAAAAAGAGAAAAAAAGGGGGTTGTGCTGAAAACTCTGAATGAGACATTATTAAAATTGTTGCACTTGCTGCTAACCAGATCAAAGAAACAAAACCTGGAGTTTATTGAATCCACTTTAAAAGACAAAGGCACTAAGCTTAATGATCCTTGTCCAGAATAAAAACACACCAGCACAGATGCTACCCTACAGATGAAAACATGTTCACATCTCAGATAATGTCTAAATGTCAACACTAACTGCCTTCTCATTAACATGTGCATCTCAAACATTTATGTAGCAGCAAATTCTCTACAATTATTCTGACATATAAATAATAGCATTGACCATATCATTCCTCTACAAATTCTTTTGGTGTACTTCAACTAATACAGACAAAAAACAGGTTTACTCTGAAGGAATTCTGGTGGTAGCTAGTCCTGTATGTTATGGCAATAACTTTGTGCCAAAACTACACTACAGTAATTTAAGGTGTTTTCTGTCTAAGTTGGACGGTTGCTATTTTTCTCAAAATAAGCTGTGCCAACTTTGGATTTGTGGGTTTCCAAGAATTCTTATTGGTTTAATCTTATTACAATAGACACATCTTTTGCAGAATGGAACTTTACAATAATCCACTGAATCAGCAGTTCTCCAGGAACTTTTTGAGCTGAGCAATCACATTCACCGTACACTTTTCTTTTGGAAAAGAAACGATGTTGAGTATAATCTTTGGACTCTCGTAAGGTAGCAAAGAAGTGTGTTCAGTATAAACATACAATGTTAAATGAGATCATGAAAGGTTTATTTCAGGGAATTATAAGGCATTCAGGAAAATTTTGAATGAACTGCCTCAGAGTCGAGCAACAAAGGAAAAAGATAAACGTCTGATTAAAAGATTTGCACACTAACGCTTGGTACCCACCTTCCACAATGGACACTTGAGCACGTCAGACAGACCCACGGACTTTTATTTGACCGGCACACTATAAAAGATTTAAAAAAAAGAAAAAAGAAGTGTCAAGTGAATTGGCTCTGATATTACAATTGTATAACACATCCTGAGCGCTAGCAATATCTCTGCTGACTCCATCTTAGCAGCACAGTTATATAAAATAGCCAGTCATGTTCATTAACCGATATTAGGGACTAAACTAACAGACTGAAGAGCTATTGACACTAAAGCATGTAGCCGCCTTCTGGCTTGGGTTTTAGTCGCAGGCTACACATTTACCTGTTACTTTCCATGAAAAACTTAATTTTTTTTCTTTGTATTACATCCACATGAGGTCTACTTGATTTTGAAATACAATACAGAAATAACAGAAACACAAATAGCAAAAACACTGGTAAAGTTTAAAAACCTTTCTTTTGGCTTTTGACCGAACACGGGAAAAAAAGCCACAGCACTACACTTCCTTTTCAAAAAACTAGTTATACAAGAAGCCATTTTAAAGAAGATACTGCAAGAAAGCCTGGCAATCTGATAAGAATCACACAGAATAAATTACTGTGCAATGCATGATAATACGCACCATTTATACAATACGTATTCCTATGCTGCAGTGCTGGTAAAGGCTTTATCCATAAAGATTTTACCCTTTCAGTCATGCACAAGAAGCTGAAAGGTTAAAATGTAACACAGCACTGTGCTCTGCAATCCATTCAAGACATCAGAAGATGTTATCTAATTTTTCAGCTGTCTTCTAAGTCTAGAAAACTTAAATTAAACAAACATGGATGTTTTTAAGTTAAAGGGCTTAAAGGGAAAAAACAGCAGATACTAGAAAATGAAACACCATCCCAGGGTAAAGTCATAGAAATGGGATATTCCAACTTCTACCCCAACCCAGTAGCAAAGTCTGCAAATTCATATTAGAAACAAAATCTCAATAAATAACCCATGTAGGCAGAACACATTAAAATAGGCAAGCAGAGCAAAATTTCCATTAGTCAAGTCAAGAAAAAGTATATGCATCTTTATAAACAATAGCAATTTTGGAACTACAACTAAATCAATATTGAACCCTCAAGTTTTGAGAGGAATTGCAATTTGGATCATGTCATTGAAGGAGGGACGCTACGATATACAACGCTTAGATTTGAATGAAGTAAAATTGTTAACAACTATCCATTACCACAGAATTTACAGAAATAGCATTACACTTTCAAATACCCAACTAATATGATGAGAAAAGAAAAATGAAATGCTAAGTGCACTTCTGCAAGGGCAGAAAACAACAACAGAAAGACGACTTCAGTTATCGCAAAAATACAAAAGGGTACGATGCCACCTAATTTTTCTACATGCTATAAATAACTGCTTCTTGGAACAGCCAGTCAAAAGAGTCACAGAGGAAAATAAGACATCAGAAACACGAGGGTCTGTGAGGCCAGGGGGAAGAAGGGACAAAGAGAAGAGGATTAAACTCTAGCGTACATGTAAATTATTTATATTGTTATTTATTGTGGAAAAGCTTGAGAACAGCCTTCCCTGTATGGAGTCACACCTTAGAGAAAGGAACTGGGGAAACTGAAGCATGCACAGAAGCTGCTCCAGGGCAGGATCACCTGAGCAGGCTAATTCAGGACTTCTGGCAAAACTCAAAAATACGGTCACCAAGCTACAAGCCATGGTACATATCAAACCGTTAAGATCAAAGACTATCTAACAAAAGCGAAAGAAGTTTCTTTATCAAATTAAATGCTAATTAAAAAGAAAAAGCAAGGAGGGGGTCAATTTTTAATCGGGGGAGAAGTGACCAGCTTAGCTGTTTAGAAGAGCTAATATACTTTTCCACCATTAGATTTCGCCTTTTTTATTTAAATCAGACGGAAAAATAAACTAGCTAACATTGCTTCTTAAAGAATTGTTTTCTGGATTTGAATTCATTATTACAAATAGTTGTACTTCAATTCACAGGACCAATCCAAGGAATGTTTAAAACTAAGAATTTTACTATGTTCACTGGAAAAAAAGCACATTCCACAGAAATATTATTTGAAGTAACTACTTCAAACTCTTTAGTAAAGACTCCAGAATCGTTTTCTTCAACTGCTGCAATTATTACTTTACTTGAGAAACACATTCTCTCACGTCTCAGTTTTCTGGTTTTGGTTTTCCAAAACAAATTTTCCTAAAGTTAATGTGTTCGCACAACTGCGATGGCAATCTTGCAATAGATAGAGGACAGCCAGGTAGAGCTATTTTGGCTTACATTTCAAGTTAGAAAAGTGGAAGAAGTTTGTCTAATTTGACCAAAATGTTATCAAGAAAACGAACATTTGGCACTAGCAAACAGAAGAGAAAGGGAAGACCTTAAATAGCTATCATCAGTTAAAAACGGGCTAAATGGACCACCAGTCTAACCTGATACAATTTTATTTTCCTGAATTACACAAACTGAAAGGTAAAAAATTAACCAGAAGGAAACAGAAGCCAAAACCATTCATGCACTTAAACACAGATTAAGTGCTGCATGAACAAACCACTAGCCTACACTTTCCTTGCCAGGAACATGAAACAGTCTTTTCTCAGCAGAAATCTCCCACTTTGAAATAACATTTTTGCTTTCACTATGTTATCATCTGTGGACAAAACTAGTTCTCAACTAGTAGGTCAAAGCATTACGATGCAAACTATTATTCTTACTTTCCACCATGTACCAGACAATTACAATTTCACATTCAGGTATTTTAAATACCAGCACTGCTTGCTTGTCAAGTGTTAAATTATACTGAAGCAGTGCTCACTCTGCAGAGTTCACACCAGGTTTAAGTGTTCTGCACAAAGCCAGCAAAACAAGTCCACCAACTCTGCACAATACCAAAAAAATAGCGTCCACTAAAATGTTCCATCTTTCACATCGGGGAATAGGAAAAGATGGTTCATTTGTTTGCTTTAACTTTTAGGAAGAACTTTGCTCCAATCTCCAATTGCATCACATTAGAAACGTGTAGTTTATCTTCTGCACAAACATCTCCTCCCACAAAGAACTCAAATAACATGGAAGTAACTCCCACTAAGATTAAACACAGAAGCCAGTATTAAATTTGTGACCTACAGTTGTTCTGTTCTGAGAGGATTACACAATTGATTTTTTTAAAGGTTGCTGAAGATTGCATTCTGCATTTCTCTGAGATTGGCTCAGTAGGAACCTGCATTAAAACTTGGCTCTCTAGGTATTCCTCAGTTCAGATCTTGAAGCAGTTACCGTCTGTTACTTACTATTAATAAATTAGATTAGGCCGGGAGCTTCAGGCATTAGTCAGGACTCTAAGAAGACAGGCACCATGGAATGCACAGCAACAGCGTAGTCACTGCCCTGAACTGCTTATAATCTAAACTAAAGGTATACAGTTTGGCTTCATCTGTAAAGAAAGTGCACGTTATTCCTTTCAGAGGTGGTACTGACATGAAGGCACTAGGCTTAAAAGTAGACCAGAAACAAGAGACACAGATCCATAGCAAATCCCTTCTCAATTCAAAGCACACTACACAGCCCGGGAACTTGGCCCTTAAAACAGATTTTGGTGTTCAGGACTTTCAGGTCAGACAGTTACACAGAATTGTGAGGAAAGACTCTCAAACCCATTTGTACAAGTACGTATGTCTTCCCTCAATAATCAATATTCCAATAGGGATTTGTTTTGTTTTTTTTTTTAGTGCTATTTAAAAAAAAGAGGAGGAGGGGTACACTACATTAGCACCCCATACTTTGGAATAAAGTTATGTTCAACAAACATCTTAACCACATTTAAAAAAATGTAATTTTCTGTGTTTGTTACACCTTACTTAGTGGTATACATGCTAAGGAACTCTGGCTGCTTTCTCAGCTTGAACTGAAGTGGCTACTGCAACGTAACACTGCCTCATTTTGCTATATTTTTAGAATAGCTTCAAGTGGTTAGGCAAAGATGATACTAACATGTCAAAAGAAAAGGGAAAGCAAATCTGCAATGCTACAACGTTGTCACTGCAGACAACAAGCAGTAAGTCATTTGCCATTTTACATCAATATCAGCTTATTCAGAAGCTTAGAAACATAATTTTTCATCATGTAATAGGAAGGGGAAATACTATCTTTTACAGAACAATTTCTCGAAGTGAAATCTGAATACTCATTTGTTATACAGCCTACAAAGCCCTCTGTAAATGGAGTACCAATCCAGCCCCAAGAGAGCAAACAATCCAACACCACTACATACAGACTCATATGTAACTATGGGAACATTCAGAGATGTCCCTCCTCCTCCAGCTTCCACTTTCTGTAAATCATCCTGATAAATAATGTTCATCAAGTTATGCCAAGTAGAATGAGTAAGATATGGCTAATCAGTTTGGCACTCTCATCACAGGGCCCCCACCCCATCTTACCCTCATGATCACTCAGATATGTACTTCTGAATCTTGACTTCTTTTTCTTACTGAAAACTGACTCCAAGTGCAGTCTTGTGAAACATGAATGCTCCTGGCAAACACTGTATTCCTTACAGAATAAAGCTGCAGATTTCCACTGTAGGAAAGTTACAACTATGTAGAAGTATACAAACAACCCGTGAAACTAATAGTTTTGTTTAAATAGCACACTGCATAATTTAGAAACTGGCAAAAGAAAAAAGAAGCAGGAAGAGGAGGAGACAAACAGGAAGCAGTTTCTGTAAGGCAGCCAAGTTAAGAAACCTGCAAGATACAGTGTCCACCAGAGATCTGGCAGTAGCGCCGCCATGTGATCAATGCAAACCCATGACTTCGCCAGTCACAGGAGCGCAAGTGACCTGAGGCCATAGCTACTACAGAACTGTGCTTACATCCAAGTTTTAAAATAGTCCTTTATTACATCACTAAAGAAAAGGCCACAAAATATCAGCACAATAAGAGCAATACTTTGGTCTTTCTGTTAAGAGCACGTTGAATGGAAACAAGACTAGGGTCATTAAACTACTTACAATAGTCTCCACAGCCTTTACAAAACAGCCTGGACTTTGTTCTCAAAAGGAGCTGTACCAACACTACTATCTTACTTGTATAATTATATGGTTAAACTACAATAACATAATGACCTGCACAGAAACATTTTTGGACTAAGTGACCTTTTTTCAGTTCAGTTTATGTTGACATAGCAGGTCAGCTATACTGATAAAAGCTAAACTGAAAAAGGCCACTGCTACTCCACCTAGCATCTGCACAAGGAACAATATTTACATTTGTGGCTGCACTGGTATACTGATACTGTGCTGAGCAAATGGTCCCACAAACATAAGCACTGGGTGACAAACACATATATATGCTACATATGTATAGCATGCCTTATGTGTAGCATGTATACACATGCTATATGTATGCATGTGTGTATACATACATATATGTACATATCTCCAATTAAAAAAAAAAGGCAAGAATACTGTTAAAGTATTCTAGAGAAATAGGCTTACTTTTCCTTTCCCACACCTTGAACTTCGTTTTGCCTAACAATCCCTCGGTGCCCTGTTTAATTAAGATTTGGTAGCAGGACAATGTTACTCTACGTTTTGTTCCTAAAAGAACCTGACAAATGCAGCAAAAAAGAGCTGGGCAGTCTCCATTAACAACATGTGAAGAGAAAAGAAGCAACAATGTGCATACCAAAATGTGAAACCCCTGCTTTGTGAAACATGATCCTTCTGGCTGTGACACATCAGGCTGAAGGAATCAGACTAAAAGCTGCCTCCTCCAAAGATCTGGAAGTAAAGGGGGAGAGAAACTTGCAAGCAAAAAATCCTGGGAAACAGTCACAAGTGGTGGGAATACAAAACTCTGCACAAACATTTAACCAAAATTATGCAAACCCCTCTAGTAATAACATCTCAAATGCAAAGTTTTTCAGTCACGGGACTCAGAGTGTTTCTCGGAGAGCCCACTTCCATTTTACAGACTGAAAAATGGAGAATGAGAGATCGAATCGTTTAGCAAAAGAATTTTAAGTTTATCAGCATACATCAGAACTGAGCCTACCAGCCCTAACACCTTAGTCCTTTATGTCATTTTACTTGCAGGCAAGGGTAAGACATTCCAAAAACCAGCACTCTACGCAAAACTTTTAAGGTGACTTGCCAAAACAGCTCTGAATTAAACACCTAAAACTTCCCATATACAATACACAAGAAGCATCAGGCATCTGAGAGAGTCATCTGTGAAAGCCGATGTTCTAAGTAGGGAATTGCTCAACGTGTTGGATGTTGTCCCTCCTCTGGGCTTACGTGCTGGGATTGCAAAAAGGCTCTGCCCACCACTGGAATTTACAGCTCTGGACCTCCCTCTGGATGCAGGCACAACATCTTTTCAAAGACTGAATAAATCAGCTGAGGAGTTTTCTCCACGCAATACCCATTCATTCAAGATGCGAATGCCTCAGGTTTAATGCACACACCTCATACCCTTGGAAGACCTTCCTTCCAGACTACTCCTAAGTGCTGAGGAAGGACCGACACTTCCTTCTGTTAAAGATGGCACTTCCCAGGAATAAGTAGTTATTCAGGGAAACAGTGAGACAAAGCAAGAGAGACAGTGTGACTTTCACCAAGCCTAGCATTTACAACTTTTACCTAGGCTGCAGTCTCTGCAGTAATGAATATCCATGCATTCTATATTCAAAATCCACCAGATGAAACATTCAGTTGATAGAACTGAGACTGGAACCAAGGATTTTCCACTTAAAATGAACTGTCCAAATCACAACATTACAGAGCCATGTGCATTCTAACCTAACTCGGTTATAAACCAGCGTACACAATAAAACAGCTTCTCAAGGCAAAAATTAGAAGTCTTACTCATCACGGAACATCAGTCAAGACTGCAGGACATCTGGATGTATGCAGAATTGGACACTCTGGCACTAAACCCACACTTTATTAGCAGAATCAAAGAAGCCTTAAAAAAATATACATGTCCTCCAAGGTAAGTCAGCATTTTTACAGGCAGCATGTAAAAATTCATAACAGGCAATATAAGTTACTTAATACTAAGTACACATGTATTAACACAACTGATCATGTTCCCAGTTTTTGACTTCACATTCTATTGTGTATTTTAAAAGGCAGTTGCTACAAGCATACATGCAAGCTTTATTATTTGACCCTACTGTCTGTTTACATTCAGGAGGAATCAAAAATACTGAAATGAGTATCTCAACTAAACATGTTGGTAAAATCATAAGACAGGGCAGGCATTAACATACACAGAAGCGCATTAAGTCCAAGCAGAACACTAGCATTATTTTATAATCTAGGAGTAGGTTCCAGAACTTAAATACTGAGTTAAATGTCTATGGTTGTTGACCGTTTTATTTTTTGTTTGGGGTTGTTTTGGGGGTTTTTTTTGGAGGGGTGGGGGTGGGTGGGGAGTGGTGTGGTTAAACTGTATACACATCTGGTAAAAGTATCTGCTCTACGTTTTAAGAACCTAAGGCTAGTCAACTCCAGATGAGTAACTGTAATGAAAACCAGGTGACTGAAAAAGGAAGTAAATGTTACAAGAGTATTTTTTAGACCTTTGAGTAGGCTAAAGCCCCATTCTAGACAGAGAATGCAGGAAAAAGGAACGTTAGAGGCTTTGAAAACTAGAGACATGTTCTACACCTTACAAGCCAGCTGTTTTACTGTTTAGGTTTTAAAGAGTGTTCCCATTTGTTTTCAAACTTCATTTCATGTAAAGCTCTTCTTTCTATCCTACCCTCAGCCCCACTACAAGAAGTTCATAAATGGACTGAACTTGTTCTGAACTGTTTGATGTGAGAAAAATAAATCTTATATTTAACAATATTTTACATAAGTTTCATTTGTTAGACATCTTTATTGCCTATTTTAGAAAAACAGCATTCTAGTCAAAACGAAACAAGACAGAAGGGGAAATGGTTTTTAATTATACTATTTAAAATGCTTTGTTTTCAAATCAGCTAACACCCACATACTAGAGGAAAAGATAAGAAAAGATGAAATTTAAATTACATTTAAATCAAAGCAAGAGAATTTACAAGGAAGCAAGTTTCCTGGTAAGCATTACTAACAAGACAAAAATGTTAACCATTCTTTCAGTGTTTCATACCCTCGTAACAAAGAGATGCACAATGAATAGAAGTCTCAACAGTATCAAGTCTTAGCCTGACTCAAATCACATTCAAGTGTAAGAGAATTCAAATAGGCTCTGAAGAAAAGGAAAGGAGAAAGGACAGGAAGACAGAAGGAAAACTACGCTCACCTTACAACTATGGAAAAAACCCAGTTTTTCTTCTGCTATTACCTTTCAGCCAAAACCAGAAAGATTAAGTTTTTAGTGAGAAAACAAATAGTAAGTCCTTTTGTGGTAGCGAGTGAACTTATGAAATCAACTAATATTTGTGCTCATGCATAACTGTACATGTGGTTTCCTCCTTTTTGTCACTAAAGCAAAGCATTGCTCAGTCTCATATAAGAAATTTCACAGATGGTTACAGTGAACCACTCTATTACAATGGAAAACCATATATAATTCAGACATACTAAACAACAACTGAGTAAGAATATAAAACACAGGGAGGTGAACAATTTTTCGTAGAATAAATAGGTCATTTAAGTCCCCAAAACATTCCTAACATTGAAGAATGTTTGTCAGAGAACAATGTGATTAGCTTCATCTGCATGTAATTCACCTCCCCGGTTAGGCTCTACCACATTGGCTTACAATTCGGTATTTTGATTACACAATCAGAATTCCACACTGAAAAACTCGGAAGTTAAAAAAATGCATGCTTTTTCATCTGCCTACATTCTTAATCCAGTAATGGAAAAGCAGACAGGTAGGTTAGGAAAACTTCTTTCAACCAGTGTAAACAGACATGCCAGTTCCTGAGGAAGTGGTTAAACGAACTGGGGGGTGGGTGGGAAGGCACAAAACCAAAGTCAGGTCACCTATAGCAGCAATATACAAAGACACATACAGCATGCTGTGCTGCTTCTTCTGTTATGGTAAAGAAATAAGGTCACTTAGCACTACCGATCACACACATAGATGCTTAGCTCTCAGGCTATAGTAGTGCCATATTTTTTAGTAATTTAGTCTTTCTACATGTCAAGTCAAACTTTAGGTCAAGAAATGTCAGCGGTTGATCTTCCTGCATATACCACATAAATCACATCCCACCTGAAAGCAACAGTGAGAAAACACGCATTATTTAAAAAAAAAAAAAAAAAAAAGAAATAAAGAAGTAACACATCAGTAGCAGGCTTATTTTACTGAACAATCATGGCCAAAAGCATTTTTAAAAAAATTATTGCCTCTATATCTCCTTTACATTCTAAAAACAATTTCTAGTGGTTTGGCTACTTTGGTAACTAATTAGTATCCAAATTTAAATACAAACACACACACATATACTTATATATTTTAAAATTAAATGCTTTCTAGCCCTCACCGATATTGTTCCTCATTATAGTAGTAGCATGCCAAGAAAAAAAAAAAAAGTTACTCAATCTTTATGTAGAGCAAGACACACAAATACTCATTTTCAGACAGCAGCCAGAAAAAGCACAGCAAAGCCAACAGTGTAATGTAATTTTTAAACCCTTAAGGAAAGGAATCTTCTTGAGTCAGTTAGCAATCAATCTCAGGTCAAAACATTCAAGCTGGAAATAGGAGGGAAAAGAGGGGAAAGACAGCAAGAAGGCTTCTTGCTTTCTTTATATAACCTAGTAATTAATTTACTTATTTGTAGTCCCCACTATTTCATTCCTACTTTCCCAATACTAGCAGAAGACACATTACTAACCATCCCTGTGAACAAAAAAGAAAGAAATCAAATGCTCAGTGGACAAAAACATTACCAAATGAAAAACCTATGAACCAAAGGTTAAAAAAAAAAAAAAGAAGTTTTAAAAAGCATCATGGCTATCTTGAGAAAATGTGCCTGTATTTTGACATGGACAAGCAGATGCTCACATTCACACAGAATCCTAAATGATATACCTATGAATTACCTTGAAAAATCAGTATCTGCCTGTTTGGTTTTGATAAGGATCTCCAACCCCCACCCCCAAGCCTGATAGTACCATGTCACTTTAAAGTTAAAAAGCTGTCTGCTTGCAATATGGGGGGGGGGCGCTAACTTCCAGAAGAATCACCTTATTTTGCCAGGTTGCCTGTGGGTATTGTGATTAGATTAAAATGGCTAATAAAAATCTGTCAAAGAAATTTCATAACTACATTGACAAGATCCAAAATTACGCAAGATATTCCAAAGGGGGGGGAGGAAAAAACCCAACCACTAGAGGATTGTTTTGACATACCAGTTAAGACTGCTGAATGATAAGTGTATTCATCGTGTCATGTACAGTTTAAAACACCCTCTTATAATCAAGGAAATGAATCATTAAGGACACAAAATCTTACACTGCTCCCATAACAAGGACACCATAAAGCAATGAATATTTTATCAGATATTATTCTAATTCACTCTACAATAAAAACTGTTTCCTCCAATAATCTCAAAATAAAAGTCAGAAAAGCCTTAACTAGTTTTCAGATCTAAACTTCTGATTAAATTGCACTTTCTTACCTCCATGGATTATTTTAATTAATGGCCTTTAACCACTTTTTACCTAGGTAATGAATGTTTGTTAAAACAGAAAGCAAAGCATGAACAGTTTACTAAATGAAGTGAATGGCAGTGATCAAACGAGAAATGGCTCAAAGCTTAATTTCATTCCAAACACTGGGTCTGAAAGTTTCACTCCATGAACCTCAAACACAGATGCGACAAAAAAATTAACTAGTCTAACTCCGACGGCCTTAGCACCTTGCAACAATCAGAAAAAGAGTAAGAATAATGCATTGATCTTGTTTAACACCTGCACATCTTGAAGGGCTTGGGAAAGGCAGGCGAAAATTGTTATCCTGCTTACATTCAAACCAGCTATAATGAGATTTGCATTAATCTCTGGATAAATCAAGAGTCTGCCATACACACACGAGTCTCTCTCCTACACACTTGTATGTGCCTTATATATCCCACTTCCACAATGTCTCAAACTATCCTGTCTCCTTTCCATATGGTACACTTTGAAGAGTCATTTCAAAACATTGATTTTTAGTTAGATTATTAAATACTTTGGAACAGTCAGTAGTAAAATTTGTCCTTCAAAATCATCGTGAAGATTAGAACTAGTTCCTAAACAAAGGCAATGCATTAAATGTCTGACTACTACTTTCCTCTGAAGCAGCCTCTTTCCTCAGCTAACGTTCAAGTTTTGTGAGGGATTGTGATTTTGTTGAGTAGATAGTATAAACAAATTTTTTAAAAGAAAATCTAGAAAATATTAATCACCATCAATTTAAGTTTATTGACTTTTAAAAGACACCAAGTATTTGAAAACCAAGACTCCCCTTTTTTGTAATTAAAAGGAAAATTAGGTCTAGCTTACGAGACTGAAGTTGAGACCCTTACCCCACCTCAATAAATGTGCATCTTCTAACAGAATCAGTTCCAAAGCACCATGCTCTATCACACAAGCAAAGATAACTACTGCCCCCATGGTTAGCTCATACATCAGTAACCATTTCAAATGGAAAAAAAAATTAACAGTTTTAAGGAAAACAAGACTGAGTCTAAAAAAACCCAAATCTAAGAAGCTTTACTTAAAAAGACAGCCAGGGAATGAATTTAAGAAGATATAACAACCTATAAAGTCTGTAGAGTTACTAACAAGCATTCCTGCATTGCAGTGACCCAGAGAAACAGGTGAAAGACTACCCAACTTTGAAATTAAATTTAAGTGACTGAATAAAAAAAGGTAAATTTTTTTACATACTTATTTTGTGGTTTAAATTTCAGAATAAATCCGGTAATTTCCAGGCCAAATTCACTTTCCAGATGTAGGGTGACAAATAACCCTCACACATACAGACCATTAGGTCCACACACTGTCCATGAGCTTACCCTGAGTCTACACGCAGCTGACTGAACAGAATCTTTCACAGGAAGAAGGTCCTACAGACCCCTCTCCAGTTTCAGTGAGTTCTCTCTCCTTCTGTATTCTAGTAAGAATGGAAGGAAAGAGGAAATGAGGACCTCTAGTAATAAAAAGGAAAAAGCAAAAGGAGAGATAAATACTCATGGAGATGTAGAAGAAACACTAATGAGGAGCTGAGAGGAAAAGGAAAGCCAAGACGGTTAAAGTCTGTGTACCTGAGCTTTTACGGTGTATTTGTTTTGGCACTGACTGCAACAGTCCAACGCCAAAAAACACAGTGTGGCAGAATGCTGCTACCTACCCCAATGAGAAGAGAATGGTGTAACTGATTTAACTGAGAA
>NW_008794743.1:1452641-1456788 GCF_000699145.1 Aptenodytes forsteri | reverse complement strand
GGGGGGGGGGGGGGGGAAGGGCAAACAAAAAACCATCAAAAGCAGTCTGACCCAGTACAGTTATGTTCTTGAAAGTTTTCCTACTCACCCCAAAACGTTTGCTCTCACATATAAATAAAGATTCAGTGATATTCAGGGTTACTCTGAAGTAAGTGAATTTACTAAGTAATTTAGTAAATTACTTCAAACACAGAAAAAATGTTATTAATTCAGCATGTGGATTTCCACCATAATCATCACTCGCTAGGCCTCAAACAGCTTCCTCGTGCTAGCTCTCCTCTGTACTTTTTATGGTCCCAGTGTCATTTGCAAATGCTGCAATGTATGTTTCTGACCAACTGTGAAATTACAGTTCTTATTCAACAGAAGTTAGAATGCAAGAAACAGATGCCAAGCAAATATATTTAGCTTTTGCAGGAAATACAAGTCTATAGCCAGAATTGCTCTTCAATATCTAACAAAACTATGTTATTTAAGAAAAATATGCATTCCAGACAGTGATCTGAAAAGCAACAGTTTTAAGCATACTTCAGAAGTATAATTCCCCTTTAAAAAAAAACCAAAACCACCAAATCTCCATTTCAGCAGACACAATCCTATCTGTCTGCAGTTTTTCTTCTAAAGAACTTCAAATTCTACGTTGAACAATCAATGAGTCTAGTGAGAACTAACAAATCCTCAACCACGCAGAAAAAAAAAAGTTGGAAAAACTCTTCAGACTTGCACAGGTGTGCTTAGAAGATTGCAATCTCACTTAGGTGAGGCATGGCTCCCTGTGGTTTCATGAGTCTATGAAAAGTTGTTGAGAAATACCACATCTGAGCTGTTCCAGAGTACTTTTCATAATTACATGATTTGCACAACAGTGCTGAAGGTGTGGCACATCATACAAATTCAACTGATTCAGTCTGTGACACTTTGCAGTCTTGCCAACACCTCCAGCTACTCTGCTTCCAACTTCAGCAGAAGTTTCAGAAATTAAAGTGCATGGAAAGACTGCACTCTAATTGGAATTAGCAGACATCTGCACGCAATATTTCACGTGACAGCACTGATTAAAAGCCATTTTCAGTTTCTGTACAATTTCTACTTTATATATTCATCTCCTCTCCTCTTAAATGCCCAATTACAACAACAAACTGCCTCTGGATCTGCAAAAAGGCATTCTGTGCTCTTTTCATAGTCTTAAAGCTCCTCAAAGCAAATGCGTACTGCTTTCTGCATCGCTTACTGTACAGAGCACGCTTGACTGGATTAAATACTCAGGGGAAAGCATGCCATTTTCTAAACAGGAGTGCTTAAACTCTCAGACTTCCAAACTACACAATAGTAACATAACAGACATTCTAGAGGCACTTAAAAATGAACATACACCATTACTCTTAAATTTGGAGCAAAAACATTCATACTTGGATCAACACACTTCTTGTCAATGCTTCCTCTTACTGCTTTTTTAAGAGTCTGCCTTCATCACAAGATCTCCATAACGACTCTGTCAGGTAGCTTCAAGGGGAACTGATTTAGACCAAAAGCAATTCAGGCTGGTGCACATGCTCCCCTAAATCAATTCCCTAACTTCAGTAAAACTAGCTTCCAAATACCAGCGTCAAATGCAACACCCCTCCATTATGCAATGACACAATATTCAATATCAAATAACAATACTCAAAAGTGCCTCCATATTACCTTGTGAAGTTCTTGTTGCAATCAGGAGAGTTTTTGTGGAGAGGCAAGGAAAAGGTACTTAACCAATATGCATCACTCAGCGTGACAATTCCTGCTCCTCGAAACGCAAGATAATGACAAAAATAGCCACTGGCAGTCTAAACTAAGAACTCGCTCTCCAACCTATTCTGCAGTGTTTTGCTATCACTGGCAGGTCACGTGGCTGCCAGAAAGCTTCCTGTATCAGTATCTTCACTTACTCTCCTTTTCTGGAAAGGTCAGCAGCAACTCCAAACAGGACTGACGACAAGTTCTGAGTCATTTTAAGACAACGTGCTTGATGAGAGATGTGTTATTATTACAGACTGCAGAAAATTACCTTCTAAATATTTTTCTCCAACTGAGGCAACACCAACAACAGAAAGAACTAAGCCCACAGAACCTTAGAAAACAGCATCAAAAGTAATAGAAAATGAATTAAATTTTTACAAGATATTAATTTATACATGGCATTTTCTGTTTAATTTTATATTACCAAGTTGCAGCAAAACCAGCAAATAAGAAATGGTATTTATTGTGAATGGACAGAAACCAGTATTACATATCTTTAAAAAATTAATCTCATTAAAATGAGCACAAACAAGAAAGAGACAGTACTCTATGTACCATTAGGGAGTTAACGTAACAATAATCACATATCACTAGCTGGAACTGAAAAGGGAGGCACTACATTTTACTATACTAGTAGGAATGCAAAATTCATCTTTAAAAAGAACAATTTTCATTTGCTTTAAATTAACAAGAGCCTGCTGTTTGTTCATTGGAATGTTTTAAATTCAATGTACCTACCTTTTTCTCTAGCCACTTGTTAAGAATTCAATAGTTATCTGTGCAAGTACTGTGTGACTTATTATCTTAATTTTCTTAAAAAGCATAGCAAACAGAGACACTCCCCTAGACCTGGTATCGTCATCACTCTGTTCAGTTCCCCAAAGTGTCCGGCACCTTCTTCCTGCCTCCCAGCTGTAATAGATCAGTTGATTGCCCAGCAACTGGCTCTCCCTGTAAGAGCTGATTTGGGATAAACACCTCTGAACAACAAAGAAAAATTTGTTCTAATCGCTGAACTTCTTTGTTGAGAAGCAGCATGCCTAACAGGGTCCTGTAGCTGTAAACTGGCTAATTTTTGAAGTTGGAAAGTTATATTAATACCTGAGCACTTATTTTTCATTTTGGCAGTTTTATCTTTTTAAAGTTCTCTGAAGGGTGGTTCCCTACTGCCATATGCTTCTGGTTGACAACTTTGCTTACCCTTGATACTCTGAAGATAACAGATGGACCTACAGAGTTAGATTTCTCGTCATTACTTTTTTTTTTCAGTAAAGAAACATTAGGGACAACAGATTTTCCTGTATTCCTCCTTTCCTTCTAATCATTCTCCGCATTATTCCACTGTTAAGTGTACTCCCTTTAAAATCAAAACCATTGCAGAGTAAAATAACTGGTTTTGCCAAAGGAAGCAGCAGCACTACCACACCTTGGCTCCAGGAAACCGCAATCAGGGAAGAACTCAAGTAAGCAGCAACCTTCCCACACGAAAGCACCGATACTGCGAGACAAAGGACAACCATCTTTCCTTTAAAAAGAGTAACACCTTAAAATATATCTAGCATTTCAGTGCTCCCTGATCGGTCAATTCCTGAATGAGGCTTGTGCCCATGGGCACAACAAGGCACATTGCTGCTCTAAGTGGGGCCTACTTCCTGCCTTAAACATACTTGGTTGCGTCTACTTTCATACCGAGCATAACTAAACAAACTACAGTTACAGCAAACAAAACCATGTACCAAAAATGACAGCAATCATCGGAGGTTTTCTGTGTAGAAGCATGAGATGATCCATTAGAAAGCTAAATTTAAAACACCTTGGGCACGGCACCTTTAAAGGGAAAGCCCCTGAACAAATGTATCCTGAAGACAGAATACATTTCAAAGACAGTAATTTGCATTATTAAAATAGCGAGCAAAGTACTAAAAAAAGATGACCTCTACACTCCTACCGACCCACACAACAGAGTAGGTGAGAGTGACTCCCAGACCCCCCCCACAGACCACCTTCACTGAGCTGCTCCTTGGATTGAAGGGGGGGCCCAAGCGTCGCCTTCAGCCTCAGCAGTCCAATTAAAACTACACTCTCTAAAGTCCTTTCAAAAATGTCTATTTAAAAAAAAAAAGTAATCTCAGACTGATTTAAAGAACACACTGACCCTGTAGCAGCCACCGGCTCCTCTCCTCTCCGCCCCGGTGCCCGCGGCCAGGCTTCCCCTGGGCAGGGCTAAGCACGCAGCTCCCCCGGCAGACAAAAGGAGCGAGGAACCCCGATCTCGCAGTCCTCCGCGCCCGGCGGGGCTGGGGGCGCTGGCCCCCGGCGGAGACAAAGTCTGCTGCCTGCCCCGGGCCGGCCGGCCGCGCTCCCGCGCCGG
>NW_008794743.1:1417017-1451661 GCF_000699145.1 Aptenodytes forsteri | reverse complement strand
CGCGTGCAGCCACCGAGGTCGCTGAGGGGACGCGCGGGCAGGAAAGGGCTGCCCGGTGGAGGCCTGCGGCGGGCAGGCTGTCGGGCTGTATCTCGTCCTGGCGAAGGCCAGCCGCGTTGCGGAGCTCTGTCCTTCCCATCTCCTCCGAAATGCTTCACGGCTCCCTGCTGCGGGTTTCCGCACCGGCGTGCGGCGTCAGGCCCGAATTCTGTCCTTGGGGCGTGAATCGCAGGCCGGAGCAGCCGCGTGGGCTGTGCCGGGTCTGCCTGCAACAGGCGTCTCCCGCCCCACCGCGGGCCGCGCCTGGGGCCGCAAGGGTTCCCGCGCACCCCGCGCGCAAAAACGCTATAGCTTTGTGCACGTGAAGGGAGACCACATGAAATCTGTATGTGGTAAGACAGATGCCGTAGTCAAGCAAACTGTTCCTTAAGACGCACAGCCTATAGCGTATGCCTACTTGCTGAGCTCTGTCTTAAAAAGCTCTGTGGTTTAATTTCTCCCTAGAGACAACAGGAAATCGTAATCTTGTGTCTCTGCTGATTATTTGCAAATATCTTTGCCTCACACTTTTTTTTAAAGGGTTACCTGGCCGCAAATTTAGCTTGTTAACTGAATTTCCCACTCTATGACTGTAACCTTTAAGTTAAGTGTTAATAAAAGTACAGATGTTGTCTTACAGCTTTTCCAGACAATGCAGAATAACAATTTTATGGCTCAGCAATTTGCATGCTAATGCTGGATCAATACAAATGTTCTATTGAGAATACTCAGTTCCTTTTCACATGTAGCAAATAAAGTCCACCACTGTAATACCTGAGAAAGTGGGGATATTTTAATCTAAGGAACTGTGACTCCTCCTGCACATTAGGAGTTTTAGACCTTTTCTCTTACCATAACTAATGTGAGAAATACAATTTTGCCACTGGTTTCGCCTGTTGTGTGACCTGCATATAGACACGAAAAGCATCTATCCCAATGTATTTTACATAGCTCAGCACTATTTCATAGAGGATTATTTTAGAAACTGACAGTTCTGTATGGATTTTCAGATGAGATACTTTAAATATTCATATCAAAGGTGTCTTGGTGGTCACAAATCTCCTTGGTAGAACACTGTTCTTGACCCCCTTTGTTCTTTTTCACCCTGTTTACACAAGGGGGAAAAACTCAGAGCATGAAAGATCCAGTTTTCCACGGCATCAGAAACTACTTCGACTACACTCAGTGGAGTTAGTTTGTATTTATTTCTAGCTGTGTAGTTAGAAGCAGAATTCGTTCATAGATACCAAACTGTGAATTGAATGGCTGCAAATGTTGTCTTGACACAAAACCATGGAGCTTCCTCACATATCCCCGATCCTTCAAAATTGTCACATTTGATCAATCAGGTAAGTAACATTCCCAACATGTATTTTACAGGTTCTACAGAAAGCATGTATTTGTATGGTTTTCTAATAAATATTGTATAAATAGAGCAAAAATGAATTTTAAAAATTGTTTCATACAACACAACTTTGATATACATCTAAGAATTACTTGTACAAGTTGAAGGAGCAAAAAGGTGGTCATGTTAGCATGTTTATATATTAGCCAAGGGGTCCTTTTGTTTCTTCTCCACCCTCTGCCACAATGTATAATGAAGACATACATTAAATTAAAGTAGCAGTTTGACTGCAGTTGCTTTCTGTCTTTTCTAACCAATCATACGTTTAATTCTCTTGTCATGCCCCACCCATCCTTACACACAAACAATGAGAAAGAAACCTCAACTGGATCTGCCCTTCTCATTTTCCCTTCCGTAGCAGTGTCACTTGGCCTTCTCTCAGTAGTATTTTGCAACCAGAGTTTAACCAAAACAGTCAGTTCTTATCTCACTATGTGGATTATATTAGCTGTATATTTAGTCTTTCAGAAGTAAAGAACTGGTTAACAAGGATTAAATATGGTAAAATAAACATGTTTAAATACTTTTAATTACCAACTTTCATTTTAGCACTCCCATTCATGACTTCTTTACAGTTGATATAATATACCTGGAGAGGAGAACCAATTCTTTTCCTAAGTAAACAAAACCAGGGTCTGTCTCAAAAGAACAGTATGGCCTTGCACAGCCACTGGAGTTGAACCCCTGCCAGTATGAACTATTACATCTCTACTAAAGGCGATGCATTGAAATCAGTAGAGCTACGGTATCTTATATTAGAACAGTTTTTGTAAGCATAGCCATGTTGGAAGAGTGTCTTCTGGCAAGATACTAATGGATCCAAGTATGAGGTAAGAGTCAATATGAGACGGCCATCTTGTTTCCCCAAGCCCTTCATGGACTTAACAGAATAAGACTGAATGGGGTAGCAGATAGGAATGAGTGTTACTTCATTGACTTCCTTCAAAATCACTAGATGAATATCACTGAATGGATCAAGTGAAGCAGATTGTTGCCTTACATGGCCTCCTCATTTGCTGTAGAAATTGGAGAGCATGGAATGAAGAAGGGACGATGCTGGAGGAGTGAAATGAATGCTAACCTGAAGAACTAGAATCTAATTCAGTCTTTGCCAGACAATTCTTGCATGCCACCTGGCAAGTTATTTAAACCAATTTTTTTACTAAGTAGACCTGTTTGCTTAAGTTAGAAGTCTAACCTCCTTCTCAACTACAGCTGAGGAAATGAGGCCAGCTCTGTTCAGAGCACACATGTTGGAGTCTTCCTATCTCTATGGCTAAACATCCATCCTCAATTTCTAGATTAAATGCATAAAGATAGAAAGAATATTGTCTCCCATGGCATGTTTCTTCTTTTCTAAGTGGTAAACTCAGAATGTGTGGAATGAGATTGGCAGATGCCCTGAACACTCAACTGAAAAGGATCTTAGCAAGCCTTTTGCTCTGAACACATAAAGCAGTAAACACTCTGAAAGCACTACATGCTAATCCAGACCTAGTAGAAACTTGATAGATTGAGCTTTCACCTCTTATTTCCCAAAGGTGTAAAACTGAAACGTTCAGCTGTGATGTTCAGTGGAGACTACACAGAAACCCACCACAAGGAAATGAATTCTTTACTCAGTGCGGATGCAACTCTGAGGCAGACAACTAGCATGGAAAATATCAACAGAAAGCACCAGGATAAAGGTAAGTTCTAATACAGGGTCTCAGCTTAATAAAATCTTTACTAGAGGCTGGCCTAGCAGCTCTGTGAGTTATATGCCATTTCTGCAGCGGACAGAAGCTTAGCTGCATGCATCTCTGTATGAAAGTACGCTACAGCACATTAAATACCACAAGCGCATTTCCGGCAGCATGTTGTCTCATTAACAAATCTATTTCCATTTCCTGCACGTCCTCTGAAAATAAAGGTCACACACGTTTTCAGTGTTTGATGATAACAGCACAAGCAACTCCCTTTACAAGGTTCAAGATTCTTCTCTAAAAGGCAGGATGCCCAAGATGAAGGACAAAAATTTAAAACTAGGCAAACACCCAGAGCAAGCATCTGTGACAGTATTTAGAACATAAGATTGAAGTGTGTAAATAGGCATGACTCCCTTCAAAGCATGTCCATGACACTTCTGTACACATACCTTGAGGGGGCGGTGTGACACAAAGTATTGTGCAAAGGTACCAGGTAGTGCCAAAGGACAGAAGTGTTCTTCATTCCCCACTGCTTACACCCTCACTGTAAGAAATTACCTGAACTTCTACTTCCATAGGATTAATGGTTCTCTCCAGTGCTAAGGAGGGATCCCTCATTTCTTAATGAGTTGCTTCTTGTGGGGAATAATGTTGACTATAGCAGTACAATTGTATTAGGCTGAAACAGATTCCATCAGAACAGAAGATTACTTTTTTTTTTTTTAAGTCTAATTCAAGTATGTATCTGAGGTCTAGAGAGCAGCCGTGTTCCCTAAAACACACAGAAAAGAAGGGAACTGGCCAAAGAAATTGCATGCTATCAGTAGGATCCATGTGGGCTGGACTGTGTACAAACATGCACACACACATATATATGGGGTTTTTTCCCTTGTATATTTCCCTCAGTGTGTGTGTGTGTGTATATATGTTTCTCTAGAAGGATGTTCCTTCACACAATCAGAACTATGGGTCAGATTCTGCTGGTGATATACACTGGAGTTGTTCTGTTAACTTGAGTTCAGACTAGCTGAGAAGCTGCCTTTGTGTGTTTCTTTCAAATGAAATCAACAGGTTGTTTCATTCTCCTTTAAGCCCATGAGTCAGAGTGGGCCAAAGGCACAATTTGTTAATGTGCTACCGTCAGAAAAAAACATGTCCTTTTCCACAGTTTATCTCTGCCCAAAGAGATCGAGCATTTTCTGGGCCTTGACAACAACTTGGTATTTTATGAAATATGTTGTAACAGATTTGATTTTCCCACTGCTGAGCGTGCCTGCAAAATCCAGTTCCTAGAAGTGGACATTTTGGAAAGGGTACTTTGAGGTGATGCAGTCCTTTAGACTGGATACTCCTCTGCAGGAACCAAACAGTACCATAGTATTAAATGCTCTCCAAAATAATCTTGTTGTTTGCAACACAGTGTTAGGAATGCTAAGCGGGAATGCAAGTAGCGGGAAATCTGCTGCAGCCTGATCTCCCAGATGAGTGGGTTGAAATCCTGAGGACACAGCTCTTGTTTACTGTATTCTGAGAGCTGTAGCTGGGGAAAAGAAAGCAGCAGTAGAAGGAAGAGTAATGCAACAGACAAGCAAAGAGCTGTTGTCTTTTTAACCAGAATTCCCATTTTCAACAAAAATAACAGATACTCATATGATCTTCTAGTGCTTTGATTTCTGAGAGCCTATGCTAATTTTACATCACTTTTCCAAGGATTCCAGAAGCATCTTATGGAACAAAGGCAACACTTTAACTCGGATCCAAACTTTGCCTTGTCTGCACTATCACAGCTTGGTCACAATGCAAGGTATAAATAAAGGTGAATGTGACTATTCTGCATGGAGGTTTTTTTGAACAAACCAAGGGAGATGTGAAAAATAAATGATACAAATAAACTGAATGGTTTTTAAAATCCCACATTGTTTTCTTAAGGTGTTATTTGTACAGATGAAGGGTTATTTTTAATTCATGCTTTAAACAAATGCCTGAAAGTTCTCATATGTCTGGCAGCTTCTTTCAACACCAGCTTCATCAATTGTTATACAGTCCTCCAGAGTCTGTTCAATAATGCAAGTGCATCAAGGTGACATCCAGCAGTATTATTTCATGTCACTGGCATTTACCTTTTACTGTAATCAGTTATGTAAATTTTATATTATATTATTTCCAAATGCAGTCTTGAAAATATATTAATGATTCTGTACTTGTGCTTAAGCTACTTTTAAGATCAGCAGGCTTTATTTCATTCTACGTTAATCAAAATAGAACATTTTATAGCCAACATAACTAATTTCTTTTCATCACAACTGAACAAGGCTTACTAATTTTTGGCAAACAAGGGAACTACAGATATATTAAAAAAAAAATAATAGGCAGCTGAGTTTACATACTGTGTCAGAGCACAGAGAAGAACTCCCAAGCATCCTGTTGAAAGAAAACCTAGTACTCTACGTTAATCAAAATAGAACATTTTATAGCCAACATAACTAATTTCTTTTCATCACAACTGAACAAGGCTTACTAATTTTTGGCAAACAAGGGAACTACAGATATATTAAAAAAAAAATAATAGGCAGCTGAGTTTACATACTGTGTCAGAGCACAGAGAAGAACTCCCAAGCATCCTGTTGAAAGAAAACCTAGTACTACCTATTTGCCTGGAAAATGTGATAGCTGTGCCCAGCCTGTCCGTCTATCCGTTCAATCAAGGAAGGGGAAACTGTTCAAAAGCACTTGAGTAATTCCAGAACCTAAAACTCACTATTTCTTGTGTCACATGGGGCAAAACCATAGACGTTTCTAAACCACAAACACTGCATGTTTAAATGACATGCAGGTTTTCAATTTCACTGCTGTGATCAGCTTGTTAACAAATCTAAGGAAAATAGACAATAACCCAGTCACAAAAATTAAAAGAAGAATTACTCTGATGATAATCTGGGAGGATTGGGAAGAGAATGAGATGGTACAGAATGATACTATTTCAGATAAAACTCAGGAATCACAATGTAAAATCTATTTGCCTGTGAAAAGAACGTGTAAAGAAAATATTGTAAAAGAAGTGGTTAAATTAATTTCTAAAGTCCCATTCCAAATACTTAAAAATGGTATGATGGGAAAGTCCCACGATGAACTGGGTGAACTAATATGACTTTTTTCACCTCTAACGTGTTATTTCCATGTAGAATATTACTACAGTAAAAGTATCATATGTATCTGTGAACTGTAACAGTACACAAACGATATCACTTCTCCCTCTACATTAAACAAGACTGTTGATAACCAAAATACTCTACAAGCTATTTTTGCTTGTTTGCTGTAAGCTACGAAGGCATCCCACCTGTCTCTCTGCTGCACGTACTTGCTTCTAGTTTTGTACAAAGAATTTTGTACTGTACTGCGCACATATTAGATCTCGGTTCTACTTTACTGATGACAAAGAACTGTGAATATTAACACAAAAGGTGCCAACGCCTCAGAGCATTTTGATTCTGAAGTGTTTTGACTCCAAAGCAAAGTATCCCTGGGAAAAACTTGCCATTGTAGACAAAGACAGTATATACACTTCACTGATAACTAAGTTGAACGAGACTTCTGGTAGCTCACAAATGGCAGCATTTTATCCTGTTTGGAGATCAGCTCATTACCAGGGAAATAGGAATTTTCTTGCCATGTCACTAGGATTATATTATTTGTTACTATGTTATTCTTCAGGCTCAGTTATTCACAATGTTGAGTAGCAATCTGAATTGTGAAAAAGGAGACTATTGGTTCAGATTTCCTTTCCTTGCTTCCTTCGCTTAACATCTGCTAATTCAAGGACTGAACAAGGCCTTCTGAAATTTTTCTGCTCTAGCTGGAACTTGAAACTGAGATGGTAAAATACAGTGAGAGGGAGATATTCAGCTTGTTCTGAAATAAGAAGCCACCGGGATGCCCTATGAGCAGTACTAGATCTTTCAAAGCAGTCTTGCTAAGCTCCAAACACCAAACTGATTTACTCATTATAGCAAAAGGTGAATGTGCCAACGGCTATTCAGTGCCATAATCAAAGAGCTTCTATGCACTGCTGACACAGATAGCCCTGAATTTTGAAGAACAGAAATGCAGCTGTTTTCTGGGATTTTGACTTGCTTCACACTAAAGGTTAACACTCAAATATATTTTTAATCATTTAAATGCATGGCATTTTGTAGATGGGGAGGATCAGGAAGTTAGTACGTAGTGTGATACAATTCACATTCAAGAAAACTAGGTGAAGACCTTTTATAGAATTTTAAATCTGCAATGCCTATTATTTCTTTCACTCAGAGCCTTGTACAATTAGAATCAATATAACTAAGGCAACTATTTAAAAATATCTACAGGTCTACATTACTACTTCTCTACCTACTAGACTCTAGAATTTACCCAGGCTGATTTCTGTAATGCCTGTGTGGCCAGGAATTTATGGTGCACCATGAAAAATTATTTACTGGCACTCCCTCAGGAAGTGCTTAGTAACTCATCCACACTCACATAATGCAACCATCCCCAATTCACTGTGACACTGTACCATGTTAACATGCATTTCTGTATGTTCTGAGATCTGTGTGTCTAAAAGAATCTAAGGTGACATATAACTGCAGTAAAACCTTTCATTACTATGATTCCCTTTTGTTAAAAGTGTACTTTAATAGCAGGGACCAGAATAGATGTTCCAGGCAGTAAATGAGTAACCTTGGTAAGACCCGCTGCATTTTGTGGTCCCTCCTTGCCCCGCCACCAGTCACTTAAAGATAGTTAAGCAGCAGCTGCATAACTACATTCTGATGTCTTCACTGATTCACATATCCCTATCAACATCATTCCATATTTCATTTGAACCACTTCCCATGGTTCAAACATACAAGCAATGTAAAATAGTCTAAAAACAGATGACTAATCACCATCTATCCCTACTGCATGTTAGCATGGTTTTATAAAGTACCAAACAGCTGGAAAAATGATGCAGGGATCTCATCATAGTGACCGTTTCATTACATTATTATTGTTTCAGTAGAAGATCACTTTGAATGTTCCATCGTGTCCTAAAAATCACTGAAGCCTAAGCAATGTGAGACTTCATTGCTGTACTGTCTCTATCCTAAGCATGGTATTTAAAGTAGGTAGAGACTGCCGGGCCTGCATTTAGAGCATAATGAGATTTTACTCTTGTAAACATGACTGAGTATCCAAGCCCAAGAACTTATTAAACTTGTGTGGTTTGTAGTGTAGTTTAAAAAAAAGTCTTTTAATTCAGGACACCCAGTTCTCCTTTGTCTCACTTAATGCCACTTCATGCAAGCCCAAGGGAAAATGGCAGGCTCAACATCTTTCAGGTACTTAAGGGCCAAAACTTTGAAGTACAGGTTAACCAAGACATGTTTGGCGAACATAGGATAATTTTGTTTTGATGGGTAAATGTAACAGCTGTAGTAGATCAAAAGGCTGACCTAAATAGCCACAGCATTTAGATACTCATAAGCATGGCATGTAATCATGAATCCTGCTCCTGGATTCAGGGCTTAAGCTTTACACCATTGCTATCAGTATTTCTGCATGAAGGTAAAGCTTCTCATTACAGTCTTCCTCTAAGGAAATAGAGGTTAACAAGCCTGACTTCTCATTACAGCTTCTCATCCACATAGACAACACTGCATTTTGCCATTCCTAGGATAAAAGGCTGGGACAGAGCCACTCCAGCCATGAAGACAGGAAGAAAAGAAAAAAACCTGAAAACAGCAACTTCAGTTGCTGGGCTGCTGATCAGTCTGACTCCAAACTTTGCCATACCCATCCTATCTCCTTCTGCCTAAACACCAACCATAGCCACAACCAGACTGGTTGTCTAGGGTTGTGGCACAGGCATTTCTACTGCCAGCAGGCTGCTATTCCAGGCAGCTATTTTGCTAATGTCTAGAGTCAACCGTGGCTGTTAACTACAGAAAGAGAACTGGTACGTCACCTTGCCATGTAGGAAAATGAGCAGATATTGTTGACAGTGCTGTAAAACCATTAGCAATATGAAACCACAATGTATCTATGTACAAGGAAGGCAAGACTTAGGACTACCTGCAGACTTGACTTCTTCCTGCAAGTACGTGCACTGTGTACTTTTTGTATGTGTTGTTAGCACGTGCTGCTTATATGGTTTGCAAATTATTCTGTTCTCAGAGAGACCTACAAACATTTCAGAGTTTTAGCAGCTTGAGGTTATATTTACTTAGCTGGCTGCAAGTCATCAGGGATTGTGAAGATGCATCACTAAGGGCTGAAATTAAGGGATGAAATTAAACGTGAAATTAAAAATCCATCTGACTTACCATCATCTGGACAGATCTGTGCAGCTAATGTGGAAAAACTCCTGATGCATTGCCTGTCAGTGAAGAAGTCATTCCCATTCCCAGCAGCACCTCTGTAAGCAAATGGTTTGCAGCAGTTCACAGTTCTGTAATAAGAGAGGCTATTCAGGAATGCTTACAATCTACAGTGCTGGGTTATGCTTGTCCCCTTTTACCCTATTTGCTATGATAATGTGGTTATCGCTATGTATGAAGTATCACGTTGCAGCTCTGGACACAAGACTGCTGCAGTAAACAAGCTGGTGGGAGCACTCCAACAGCCCCATGTTCCAGGGGCTGCATGAAAAATCCCCTTGTGGGGAGGTTTCAAACCAGCAGCTGCACCACTGGTGCACTGCCTTCCCAAAGGGAGTACAGGCCAGAAGATGTGGACTCCCTGCATTCCTGGATGACAGTATTTTTAAAGATTTTTTGGAACATATTATTAAAATATAAGCAGAATATATTTCATTTAAAACACACCCATTTTTCATGCCTTTATGCAAAGAACTGGCCCCCATTTCCCTCTCCCTCTTCCCCCACCCCTAACTCCCTGACTTTTGCAGTCACTATTAAGAGATTTACATTTCTGGAAAACTACAACACTGACTTCTTTCACATTAGCTTTTAAAGCCAACATATGACTGGCAAAGTGTTTACCAGCAAGACAAACCAAGCAAGCTTTTTATGTCTCTAAAGCTAATAAAATACTGCTTGGAGCACAGCTTGCCTTGAGTTTCTGCACAGGCAGAGCTCATACTGCAAGCCCAACATGAGGAGACGGCTATTTTAATCATCCTGTAGTTGCTTAAGCATAGGTTCTCCTGTTGATTTAGAACAGTCCCAACCCAGAACACTAAGCCATAAATACATCTGGAGCTGAGGCTGAAGAAGAGTTAATATTCATCTCTCTAGTTTTATTTTAAAATATACCTTTAGCTCTCTTGATGTGTAGCAGACATCAGTGAGTCACTCCAGACAGCTTAAAGATATTTTGGAAAAAGCTGTGAAGTGAGGTTTTGGGTTTGTTTTTCTTTTTTTTTTTTTTCCCCCCAGTCACAAGCAGACTTGGCTTAGTTATTTGGTTTTGTTTTGTAAGAGAAGGAGAACTAGAGTTGCATAGAAGTTAATGAGCACATAACATCCCTCAGCCACGTAGATAGTCCAAGAGAAATGAAAGGACTTCTGGTCCGACTCTAGCCAGCCATCCTGTGTTGATGAAGCTAGTGGAGGAGTGACAAGGGACCTTTGCATTCATCCTCTGTGCAGCAGTATCAACTACAATGAACCTCTATGCTCAGAGCAAAGAGCACAATTGCACCAGTGGAAGGAGGAAACAGAGCAGTGAGGCCATTTTTCCAAACTTCCCCAGTTCATACTGCTTTATGGGTCTGGCTGGCTGCAATGTGGAAACTATGCAGCACCTACAGATATTTACAAAGGTGTAGAAACAGAAATTAAGTAGAAAGAAGACAGTCACACAGTCAAAAACTGAAATCCAGCATGGGAACTCCTGGTACCCTGTCCAGATCACTCCCTTCTACCCTGCCAGCTTAGAAACTAGACAAGGCCAGAACTGACAATGTAAGTATCTGAATGCCTCTGTCTTCCCTATAGCAAGATTTCGTCTGTCTGCTCCTTCAGTGTCTCACGTTTAAGCTCTTGAGCCAACACCATGACCATGTGTGGTGAATGAAGCAGACAGAGCAGAGGCCAGCAACAAAAATGATCCTGTTATTCTGAGGAGTATTTCTGGCAGGATCCAGGAGTGCGAAGCAATGAGGAGAAAGCTGTGTTCCATCTTTAGCAGAATGCCTCACTTTGCTGTACTCTGCTTCTTGACTTGTTTGCTTGAGCCTTTTTTTAACCACACTTTTGGGCTTTACAGTGTGTGCAGACAGGAAAAATATAGTGACTCACAAGTGTATACCTATTATTTAGTTGTTATATAAAGCCCACCTGAGAGCACCATGAATTCACATTTTAGGTTTGCTGGAAACTTTTGCTGGAAATTTGTTCTGGTCTGTTGCCACCTTGCAGGGATCCTTTCTCATCCCCCCACACACAAGCAAATCCTCAACATGTTTTTATATGAGTACAGAGAAACCTTGTTAGTCACAGCTGTGACCACAGAAAAGGTTTTGCCTTTGAGATTCTTTTATTATTTCATACAGCTTTACTAAGTAACCTTTCATAACATAGGATACCATTTGTGCTTTTCATGTGGTGGCAGGGGTCACCATCCTGGCAGGTGACAAGGAAATTTGTTGGAGCCTATTTTAGATAACAAATTCTTGTTGCACATCGTTCATATAGTCATCACTTCTTCTGCATTCCCCCATTCAATGACTTAGGTACTCAGCTCCACTCTAATGACGGGGAAAGATCCAAGTCCCTGATAAAGTGGAACCTAGGACAGGCTGATAAATCAAAGATTGTAATGAAAAAAAGTGAAGGATTTTTCTCTAGAGGAGTAATGCCATTATTCAGATAAATGCAACAGATGAAGAGAGCCAACATTTAATGCTTCTCCTCTATTTGCCTTACAAACGCCATTTTAACATGCTCCAGAACACAATCACAGTGAAATATTCTCAACTTTATGCCCCATCATTATTGCTCAGTCAGTACCACAATACAGCATCTCAGAAGAGATACTGCTCTGAGACAAAGACCAAAACAAGAAGCCTCTGCCTTACAGAGGGCTCTGCAAATTCATGCATCTCCACACATCAGGTTGGAAAAGCAGAGAGGTACTGTTGAGTGAGCTCCCCTCCCTTCTGCCCCCAGCCATGATGTAAAGACAAGTTGCATGAAGTAAAAAGAACATCTCTGCTTTTTTTCCAAAAAGGAAATTAAATGGTCATGCCCAGCACTCCCCCCAAAATTTTCATATTATTTTCTGGAAATTCTGCGAAGAATCTGGTATCCTACTGAGGCGTGCTGGAGAGGGGGGAAAGGGCAGCCTGGAGAATGCAGTGATGCAGGAAACGGGAAGCAGGAAGGTGGGCACATGGCACCTCAGCCCTTGAGTTACCAACAGTTGGCATTGTAATGACCGGCTCAAGCTCATTAATGGAGCTTCTTGTTGAGTTACTGGCAGAGAAGCAGGGAAGCACTCTGCTGTGCAGAGTGCTGATTCCCTGGCCATGTCTTCAAAGCCCAGGATCTTCACCAGGCTGGCTGCCCTACTAGGGATGGGCTGCATTTGGTTTAAGCTGACCAGTTTGGTCCTCAGTGTTCCCCATCTACATGTAGGCCTTCAGCAAATCTCACATCTTCCTGTTTTCTTTGCCAAACCCTAAAAAGGCAAACATTGCAACATTGCAGGAATGTAGCACAATATTAAAACACAGATTTCAATAGTAATGACTCACGCTTAACGGCCTGTCTGCAGAGCATATTTTCCTCCTGCCAGCTCCCTCTACCCCTGCAGTTCACAGTTGCTAGAAGGTTGAATGGGTTTAATAACCAACAGTGTATTCAAAAAGTAATACTTTGACTACAAAAGGCTAGAGAGGCTATTATAATTATTTCCTATTTCCAAGCAAAAAACAATCCCAAATATTAAAAAACAACCCCAAACATTGTTTACTGAAGATAGACAGCCAGCAGTTCTCCACAACCTTTGGGAAACTTTCCACAGCCCCACTGCAGAATGCTGCTGTCCTAGGGAACAATGCACCTAGGACCAGCACCAGTCACTCCCTTGAATGGGCTCTGGGAACCCACTCGCATATGAGGTGATCCTCATGTCCTAAAAGTCATATAGAATAAGCCATGCCCTTGCAGAGCACGCAGCAACCATGGCCAGTCCCTACACCTACAGTTCATTATAAAACAGTTATCTACCTCATCCCTGTGACTGAGAACCTCTGTTAAGTCATATTATCTATTAGCACCAAAAAAGTTTGTATATACTCAGTTTGTTATTCATTGCATATATTCCCCACATGCAACTAAGTAGATACTTGACAGGTCTTTTTCTCAGAAACCAAATGTAATGCCTTGAAATTAACTGGCAGTATATTTGGACTTTTGACTCACATGCATGCCAAGATTAGAAATATTTCTAACTGGTTATAGTTACAGCCACTGTAAATACAGCATTCAGTCTGCTGCTTTTATGGGTGCTGCTTAACCTATTCTAAGCATCACAGTTTAGTCTACTGTTTAAACACAAGTTGAGTTTTCCCAAGAGCTGGGACCTGAGGCCAAGCTGCTTTGCAGTCATGTTTTACTGTAATAGGTTAAATTCAACCCAGCGATTCAAGAGAAATTAATCCTTTTGAAAACATACTCTGAACAAACCAATATATGCACTCAGAATGAGTTTTAGTTCTGTGCCTGATGTGATCTTACATGCTCCTGTAAACCTGAGAGCTGACTTCAGGGAAGACAGGCTCTAAATCTGAATATTAGTTTGAACAGAAAAAAAGGTTGGGGAAATTGATTTGATTTGTGCAAGTGGCCACAGACAGTAGTGCCTGGCCTTCTCATACAAGAAATCCTGGAGTGCCGCTCTGCTCAGTCTGCCAGTTCCCAGCCCATTTAGGATATACTTCAGAACATGCAAGAACCTTTGAATTTGACTTCACTGGGCTATTCTGCCATAGCAGAAATTTCTTCCATAAGGGCATAATATTTTTTGGAGGGCAGATGGAAAATCACTAACATATAGGGAATTTCAGAGAGGTAGAATATAATTTAGAGGGCAAGGCATTGGATTTATGAATTCCTGCTCTAATTTTGTGGCTTGTAATGACCAGTGATCAGTATCTTGGTTTTGTGCATCATCCCCAATATGAAGGATCTTTTAAAAAGTAGCTCTTACCTTCCAAACCTTCTGATGTAATGAAAATGAGGCAAGAACAAAACGAAAACACAGCAGGAAAAAACCTACCATTACGCATTGTACCTCAGGGTGCACATTCAGTGCCTTTACCAAGAAAGAGAAGGTTATCTATTGTCCCCACAGTTTATCTGATAATGCAAGGTTCACTTCAAAGCCTGATCTCTGCCAATAAGGAGTTAATATGCATTTATCTTTAATAGCTAGCTACCTAGTAATGATTTTATATCTTGATGTATCCCTTCAAAAAATTAAATGGGTATGTCCATCTCCTCCTAGTTGTTTTATTACATATTTATTACATATACTTATTCTGAGACACTCAAAATATTATTAACAAGTTGTTTTTTTTAAGGGCTCCCTCTCACATACACATTTTCTGGGATCTCTTTTTCCTCAGCTAGTGATTCCTAAGGTACAAGTCCTAGTTCTACAGCCAAGAAGACTAAATACTAATTTCCAGGGATGAAATTACAGCTATCTCTAGTTCCCACTTTCCAAATGCCTGTTGGAAGAGTCATCTAATGCCAGCAAGACCTAAGTTTTGGAACAGAGCAAAACATCTGTTGTTTCTGCAGGCTAATGGTTTGCCACTAGAAGACAAATGCAAGACTCAAAATGAATTTCTGGGACTTCCACTAAAATTCCTTTTTGTCCCCACTGGAGTGCTTCTGGGTTTCATTTTTGAGTAAGAGTCACACTGAACTGCATACAGACATACGCATGCCTGTGCAACACTGAGCCATAGGATTCAAGCCACAAAAGTGCAACAGTAGAAACTATGGCACTTGAGCTTAGAAGGCAGAAAACAGACCTATGATCTAATCAGAGTAAGCTGTGGATTTCCAAGAGAGCTATCCCATGGCTGTTCCTGTTGTCTCCAGCTCCTTCCTGCCTGGCTGGTTGTGCCACACCAACCAAGACCAGAATTCAGCTCCTGAAGTCGAAATATGTAGATCCAGGGCTTTGGGTTAGTCTCTCCTGAATTTAACGGACCACAGGCTGCTCCAGCTCTCTTAGATACGCTCCTATCTATGGCCAAACATAAGTGAGGTTCAGGCCTTCACACTAGGAAGGAAGGCAGAACTGGGACAGCCATACGTGATGACTGACAGTATGCAGTCCAGCATTTCCATCTATTATTGTATCTACCAATTCTGCTGCTCTCCCTCCTTCCCTCACTCTTTAGTAACCCTCAGTATATTATTTTGTACATCTAAACTGCTCATTAAAGAGTAACAAGTGGTTCGCAGCTGTCTGTGTTTTCATAAAAAAGAACTTGGCTATCACGAATTGCTTCTGCCAGTCTTGGATCACCTGTAGGAAGCACTTGTAACCAGCCCTGCGACTGGAGCCAACCGATGCAGGATAGTCCTATGGTTTTCACCTTGCCTGTGAGCAATGTTGCAAGAAAGTATTCCTTGCACTAAGGTTTGGCTGTGAAACGCAGACAGGCAATACCTAGTGGGGTTAACTATTCTCAGCTTCATCTGCCTGTCAAACAACTAACTGAAAGAATGTGATCTTTCAGTAGGGTAGATATGATATAAGCAAAGATACTGAACAACTTCCTGCATTGCATAGTAATTTAGAAATGCAGTTTTGAGAGACTGAAAAGCCTGAAGGAAGATCATGTCAAGGAAACAAGAAACTTACCTGAGATAAAAATACCACTCATAAAATCCCATAACCTGGAAATGGCCAGTTTAACAATAGAGTGACCTTTCTAGGGGAGCCAGCGTCAAAAAGAAGACAACAAATATTGAAGCTCTGAGCAACCTGTTTTATCTACACAATTAGAGACTCTGAGAGGATGGACTTAATGGTAGTGTGCACTAACATTTCAAACATAGTGTCCTGGTTTCAGCTGGGATAGAGTTAATTTTCTTCCTAGTAGCTGGTACAGTGCTGTGTTTTGGATTTAGTATGAGAATCATGTTGATAACACACATGTTTTAGTTGTTGCTAAGTGGTGCTTACACCAGTCAAGGACTTTTCAGCTTCTCATGCCCTGCCAGCGAGAAGCTGGGAGGGGGCACGGCCAGGACAGCTGACCCAAACTGGCCAAAGGGATATTCCATACCATACAACGTCATGCTCGGGATATAAACTGGGGGGAGTTGGCCGGGGGGTGGCAACTGCTGCTCGGGAACTGGCTGGGCATCGGTTGGCGGGTGGTGAGCAATTGCATTGTGCATCACTTATTTTGTATATTCTTTTATCATCATTATTATTATTATTTTTGTTTCCCCTGCCTTTTCTGTCCTATTAAACTGTCGTTATCTCAACCCACAAAATTTACTTTTTTTTTTTTTTCTGATTCTCTCCCCCATCCCACTGGGCGGGGGGGAGTGAGCAAACGGCTGTGTGGTGTTTAGCTGCCTACCGGGTTAAACCACAACACATAGACATCAAGGTTTACATTCCAGCATAGCTCAAACATGAAAACAGGACTCAGTTTAAAGACTTCTGTCGGGTCACTGATGCAAACTGCCCGACACCCAAGACTCCTCAAGCATTGTTAGAGTTTCTGAGACAACTAGACTACATCTGTCAATGCTGTGCCTGTGGTCTCCAAAATTCCTCAGACAGTCCTGGGGTTAGACCTTTTGCTCACACACAGCAGGTTACCAGTAAACCAGCATGTGTTTGTAGCATTTGTGCCACAGCAGGCTGCAGTGGAGCCTTGCACCCACCCACTCTCACTGGGCCTCATTGCCAGCAGTCATTCCAACACCCGCCAGCCTCACAAACCTGGGGGGGTGGATGGGTGAGACCCCACTAGGTGGCACTACGACCCAGACTGATTTTAGTTATTGCAGACATTGTGTTAATTTTATTTTGGATCCAACTGACCTTCTTGTTTTCTTTCTGTTTACAGTATGCACAGTGCTCCATAAAGAGTCTGTTTGTTATGGCCACTTATGCATATGTTTGCTAAAATGTTTTTTAAAGAAAAGTACCCATGCAGTATCAGCATCTCCCCTGACCTTTGACACTGCTCACATCAAAGCCTTCTTTTCCATTTTATTTCAGCTTCATCTTTGAAGCTAAACACTCCAGGAAGAGTGAGTGAGGGTGGTCAGTCAAATCATCACACAATTTGCAAGTGAAAACTCCAAATGTACTCTCTTATGAGAAGGCCTTGTCTCATCCATTTAATGGGCAGGGAGTATGAAATATTTAATAGTGTTACTTTTGCATATTGACTGATCAGCATCCAGGCTAACCAGCTTGCAATAAGATAAACAAAAAACATTCCCATTAACTTTGCAGAGAGTTCTAATAGGCACTAAAAGTTTACTCTCTTATACCTGCTCATCAACTCATGTGTCAACTCCTTGAAGAACATCTGAAAGCCCACATTTCCAGTCTGATTTCCTGCTAGAATAGATGACTCTCCATTTGAGTCCTCCATAACTGGGATGATGACCCTTTCCCATGCTCTAGCATGGGAAGCACTTTAGGAATTAATTTGCAAAAAAAATCCACGAGATATAAGAAGGTATATACAGTAATGGCTGTACAACATTTATTCCATGGGAAAAACACAATAGGGCAAAGCACAGTGAAGATAGGAAAAAACCAAAAGAAATTTTGTGTGAGCATATGTTTGATGATGCTGTCAAAACTGTGCAAGAAAGGCCAAAGCAATCATAAAGATACAGGGAGTATTTCTAATTTCTTGCAATCTGGAATTGCTGGAGGTGTATGGCCTTCATTTCCTTTTTCCAAAATTCTTGAGTCCACCGTTATGAAATGTATCTGTTTGACAATGGCAGAGTTTGATGTAGTAAATAAACTTGGCAATTTGCGTGTCAGAAACACAGCTATTCCTGGCAGCCTTGAATTTCAACTGCAGAGCTAATTTAATTTTTTCCATATACTTTGGAAAAATGGCTATTCTGGCTCATTTATAATATGAACAGCTTTCATAAAAAGACCTACACAACCTATTTCGTATATTGTGTAGTCATTAAAGGTCTATTGACTTATTGCAAATGGTGACAGCATCACTTGTTATCTACATTTTTCATTTCTTTTTCCTGTGTCTCGTTCTCATACAAACTGTGATCACAGTAAAGGGCATTGCCATGATGAAGTAATTCGTGGAATAAGAAATACAAACAGAGTATTTATTAATCCAAAAATGAAGGACAAATTAGAAAACATGAGCTAAGAGGAAGCAGTTTCCCAATATGGGAGCCAAGTGTCATTGTTGTGCCTGTCAATCTGTACTTGGAGTTTGGAGTTTGTTCTATGTGTGGTGTGTTATGGGCTGGACAAAATGAATAAATGGGGATGGGCTGATTTTGAGGAGAGAAGCAGTGGGAACCCTGGAGGTATTTGCTTTTGTAATCAGATTAGCAGAACTCAAAGGTAAGTCAGATAGAGCAGGATTTCCTTTGCTGATGAACTGCAGAACATGTGCTGACCAACTAAATGTGTGTAGCCATTTTCAAAACAAGGATATTTACACATGAAGACATTTACCCATGTCCGTCTACTTGCAATACTCGACCTGTGTGTCCGCTGCAACTGCTACCATACCAAAACCACAAACATAAGCAAGAAGCTGCTCTTTTTAGCATACTTAAGCCTGAGCGCTGCAGAAAGCAGCAGTAATAATCTTGGCTGGTGGTCACAGCAGTCTCAGTGTACTACATTCAATAGAGCTCACGTACATATCTCCTGAAGGACAGCACATGTTCAGATGTATCATGGAAAACAACAAAAGAGTAAATTTTCAAACTAAATTAGTATTTTGCTAATCTAAGTTACTCAGGAAGATGGTCTGCAGTGAGATCACTTTATATGCTCTGAGGCATAGGAGAAACCCATAGCTCTTGAACAGATGTAATAGAGGGCTGACTTGGTTATGGACTCGGTTATGGTACTGCCCAGGTCTAATCATAAATGTCTCCATGACAAGTGTGTTCTTCTCTAATTTTCCTTACCTAATGGCCATTTACCTTATCATTGTCTAATTTCTACAGCACTATGCCCTGGGAAGCAATGTCCCGCCTTTTATTCTGTTCCCAATTCTACACACAGAGATTAGGAGGAAAAATTGGTAAAGAATTTGACTGAAAATAATTGTGCTGATAACAGTGCATCTTCTGCCCTTTGAAATACACCTCAACAGAGGGAATTATCTGTTTTTTAATGCAGTTCTGCTCGTACACTGTGAGACTGAGGTAGTGTTTAATACTTCATTGTGTACTTTATGTTGAGGTGCCATAGAAGCCAAAGTTGCAGTGTAATTTGGAGAAAATCAGCCTGTACTGCAAACTCCTGGTTAGCTAGATCACAGTTGGATGGTGATAATATCTTGGTACTATTGCTACAGAGAATTCTTGTAGCATAAGCCAGCCAAGCTTCACCACCTTCTCAGCTGAGAACAGCAGAACTGAAAGTTTTGCAATGAACTGCTCTAGAGAAAAACAAGGTAGAAAAACTGAGGAACAGAAATAATGGAGCTGCTAAGCAAATCTATATTCAGGCCAGATAGCACCCTGCACTTGATCCTGCTTTTAAAAAGGATTCATGACCATTAATTGCATTAGGTGGGGAGTGCTGCCTGCTAACTGGGGCAGGGCCTCAGATTCTGGGGACTGTAGGCTCAGTTTTTCTCCAACATTGGGACATAAGGCAACCTATCATTCATCCCTTGCATTCCTTTGCCCCAGCTTTAAAATGGGAAATCACAACTAGGAAGGAACAGGATATGGAATCATATTACAGTATAATTGCACTTCTGCAGTTCCATTCAACGGGAATCTCAAAGCAATACTGAGTCTCCTCTAAAGCCCATGGTCCTGCTGGGTGGTTGTGTTTTGGTTTTTTCTCCATTATCCACATCATCTTTCATCCTCCCTGTTCTTAGCTCTACCTATTGCATACTGCATTGTAAACATGTATTTTAATATGGCAAACACCCACACTCATGGAAGATGTTTTTCAGCATAATGAGTTGCCTTAAACTTGTCCTATGCACTTTCCAGGATGACTATCACATTAGTCTATATGTTACTACTGCCTTGACAAACACCACTAAAGTTAGAAGACAGTGCAAGTTAAAGATTGATAAACCCACACCACAAAATTTCAACCTGACCTTTCACACTGGGGATCCAAATCTTCTACTACTCGTGAGCCTCACCAATCTATGAAAACCCTGCTCTGTCTTCACCTTGGACTGATGCTGAGATGAAAACCAACTGCTAGCAACCTAAAATTTCTTAAAGATAGAATAAAATGGCAAGCCCAGTGTGTTTTGTGCAGAATACAGGCAGGTAACTGTCACGGAGCTTTTTTTTTCTTTTTCTGAGGCTTGTATTTTGCAAGCAAAGAGCTTTCTATCCAGCTAGCCTTGAAAGCACAAGCACTGCCTGGAATTCCCCCCGAGGATGTGAAGCCAAACTATAGCAGAAACTGGGGAAGGACAGGTGTAGATCGTGAAAATGCAAAAAATAGCTGAGGGAGATTCTAAGAATCAGAGCATACTTCAGCATGGTGAACTTTTCAAGAACACTGGCAGAAAAGAAGGAGGAAGGAGATATGAAAACACAGTTTGGCAGATAGCTCAGTCCACACCCTTCTACACAACAGGGTCTTTTTGTAGAGGAGGTAATTTTCAACTGTAATTGATACCAGCATCAGCAGCTTGTCAGACAGGTTGCCAGTTATGTGAAGGCTGATGACAAAACAATTTCTTCTATAGAAACCTACAAAATTATATTTCCAAACTTCCAGCAGGTTAGGGAAGCTCCTGCATGCAGCAACAACTGTGTGCTGATAGCTCACATGCTTCAACACACTCAGCATGCCCCTCTGTATGAATATGGTAGACAGTGTCCCTCTTTTTTGGACAATGGCACTTAAAAAGCCGTGTTAAAAACATTTTCACTATAGCTCACGCCCTCTCCCTCTAGATTACATCTGGCTGAACCAAAACAAGCAGAATTACAATCTGGGTTTACAAAATACTAAGGATAAGTATGAGAGAGGAACTGTACTCAACGACAGCTGCTTTCTAAAAGGCTACAAGACATTAATTAGTTGCTGCTGCTCTCTGCAGCCTGCCTCTGCCTAGCTTGGGAGGATAGGGCTACAGATGAACAGCAGCAACAGGCCAGAATCATGGTCTACAGCAGGTCCCTACCTGGGATCTAGACAGAAGTGAGCCATGCTCCAGTCAACTTGCCTTTCCCTTTATCAGCCTCATAAATGACGGTAGGAAAAAATAAGCAAGTCTAATAACATTGAGCAATTAAACAGCAGTTGATAAATAAAGATGCTGAAAATAAAGTTTGACCAATCAAAACTAACACATGCTACAAAGCTGTTACTGAGATGTAGTAAGCAGTTAATAACAATTATAAATAATAATGTACTCAATTAAAACCAATAGCCTCTCCAATCCCACCTTCCCCTCCTCAACTATCCATGGTGCACTCAGTTTAAGAGGTTATTCCTCAATCACCTTCAGAAGAGGAAATTAACTTATACCCTGTGCTCCTCTTTACCCCTCTCCATACATGCTCTGAACATAACATTAGACTCTGGGGCTGTTTCTTCATGAATTTTCACTCCTCCCTGCTTCATGTGTTCTCCTGGTTCCAAGAGCTTTCACCTTAAAAAAATCCCTTCCTGACAAGTTGGATGGTTTTTGTGGCAAGTGTCCATGGTCTCTCTGAGTTAACAGTCCCACACACAGCCTCACTTCTCTTCCCCTCCCTCCAGTCCTCACAGTGGCCCATTATGCTAAATCACACTGATCCAAAAATGGGAGTTGAGGGAGACACTCTGAAATAGGCTAGAAAAACTCTGCTGTGGTATGGCCCATAAGAGGACAGCTTTTTTAAGCATTTGTGTCTCTGCTAAATAATTTCTGAAGTTCCACATTTAAATTCCCTCTCTAAGTCCTGGAGTCTGCCCCGTGAGGAGCTCACTAAAACTGAGGTAATAAAGGATATGATCAGTTTTCTGAGGGTGCTGTGACCTAGAGGCAGGTCTGATTACATCATTTGTTTTGGGTTGAGTCTCAGGAGCTTTATAAAAAGGAGTCCTAAAAGGAAGGAGAGAGACAAGGGGAGAGAAGGGCAATTACTCATTAGCAGAAGCTCTATATGTGTGCATTTTGCTATTTGCCGCATACCTACAAGAGAGTTTCTTCAGAGTGCAGAGAAACCTGTGATCTGTCGGAATATTTTCAGTCTTTCCTTGAGATGTCAGCCAAGAGCTTCAGTATAGCCACAGTCGCTACTGTGCTTATTTTCTTCCTAAAGATACAATTCTCAATGCAAGCGCCGTTGAATGGTAAAGTCTTTCAGCTTTTTATCTTATTGTCACTTGTAACTTAGGGCAGCTAATGTATGCAGAAAACTGGCATCTTTTAATTATTACTATTTCAATAGCATGCTCAAAGTTGTATATTGTTGCAGTCCGCAGTTGTTTGGAGTTCGTATCCTTATTTCAATTTCTCAGAACAGGTTTTCTGATATATACAGGAAAAATATGTCCTCTGATTTAGTTCGCGTTACAGACTTCTTGCATGCTCAGTATACCTTGCTTTGTGATCTTTTTGTTTCTCATAGAATGAAGCAGACTGACCCTTCTCAGAGTTAGTGGAAGCATCACACCTTTCCCTCTGCCCTGTTTATTTTTAAACCAGAGGAAGAGAATGCAATCCCTGTGAAGTGCCCCATATACTACACCTCATTCTCTTATATTTAAACAGGACCAGTTTCAGGAGGTCAGCGCTCCTCACTCTCTTTTTAGGAGTTAATGTTCATGTATTCAAGCTGATTATAATCAATTTTCATCCATTCAAGCTAATTATAATCCACCTAGTGTGATTATAGGATATGAGGGAGAATCATTGTAAAGGGTTGTATGAGAGGACTTACTCAGCACATATATTCATGGGACGAAAATCCTGAAGGCTCAAGCATAATCCAGAGCAGTCAGCTTCATACAGAGCTCTGCCAAGACAAGCATTTTACTGGGTTTTTCGCATGAGCTACATAAGGGGTGGAATTCAAACTTTTAAGGTCACCTTCTTATTTCGGGCATATATCCTCTGAAAAATGGCTATATTCTCTAGCAGAATCTCCCACCTGAAGGGCAGAGGTTCCTAGAGCTTGGTGCTTTCCAGAATAACAATAAAGCTTGCTGCTTTCCAGGTGCTTTCTCTGACAACACAGAAGGTTTGGAAGTGAAAGGATGTGTCGAAAAGCTATGTCTTACGATACGTCCGGAAGGGAATGCTGGAGAATTCCTATCGTAGAATTAGATGCCCAGTACCAAGAAATGGCAAGAGCTACAGCATCTGCCTGTCTCTGACATCTTCCCAAGTCAGAGACACAACTAACGTAGATTATCACAACTAAAACCATTCCCACTTTCCCAGCTCCCATGTGACATTAGAAATTTATTCATTCCCTGGATATTGATCAGTGAAACACAGATACACTGGCTCTAGGAACCTCCTCTGCCATGCATGGGCATGTAACTGTGTTACTCATCAGCACTCACCCCAACATGAACAAAGAGGCAGGACAGTGCTCACGGGTACGGAGCTGTTGATAATTCTCTTCCAGATGTGAATCAGACACTCTGTTGACTCTCCTCCAATTTTGGGAAACTGTGTGACAGTCTGCCTCATCCTCGTTTCATTATCAAGCAGAATAAGGGTAATAGCAACCTTGCTCACAGTCTGAGGATGGCAGCAAATCACTTTTGCAGCTCTACCTGTTCATTCAGACAACATCAAGAAGATTCTGCCATCTGGTCACCTATTTATCTCCTGATCTAAGTTAGATGAAATAAGCATTAAATGTGCCTCAGCCCTACCTACACTAGTTGCTATTACTATGCTCATCAGTACAGTCATAACGGTAGTGAACTGCAGATCATCAAAATGCTCACAGGCTAAGGAAATTTTCACTTGGCAAAAGACTTAAAGCTTTCATTTATTTTTGTTTCAATTGGCATAAACTCCCAAAATATTGAAAATCTTTGAAATTGACTCTTTTAAGGTTGTTCTAGATTATAAAAATCGTATTTTTGACACTTTGTACACATTTTAATGGGCAGTAAGAGCATGAGCAGAGAGTAGCTATTGTAGTTAAGTCAATTTTTCTTCAAATCCTGCTTAGATAAGGACGTGGCGATTTCTAAAACCTGTTGACAGTCAGTTGCTATCTTCATGCAAATTTTACCTACAGAACATGCTGACCAGAGGACACAAGCACCCCCCAAAAAACTCAGTAAGAGATAATCCCCTGCAGAGAGAAGGGGAGAGGAGAATGAGGTTTCTCATCTTGAAATCTAAGACAGTGCATGAATTCTTCCACACAAGGAACCTGGGGACTTCAGCCAGGATGATTACACAGACCTCGTTTTGAAAATTCCAGTGTAAAAGAACAAGGCACGCTGGTCCTAACGAACTGGAAGCAGAGAGCTTAGTGTTCCCAGCACATATCAATGCAAAAGAGCCAAGTGCAGCTGTTTTGCACAACCCTACAAATTAATCCCAAATATTTCACATGACATTCTTTGGAGAAGAGCTGTATCTGTGACCACGCTTCAGAGTACAAGAAATGCAGCCAAGAATCATGTACTGAGCAGACATATGTATGTAAGGATAAATATTTGTCTGCATGCATGCACGCACACACAGGCACACTGAGTGTTTGCAAAACTCGTAATTCAGGACTGTTTTCTAAGCAGAAATAAAATTAAATTTGTGGAGAGCAAAGATCTGCATTAGCCCAATAAACGAAACTGTTCAGGTCTGTCAGGACAAGCACCTGTAATTACACAGCAAGCTGAATGACTGTAAGTAGGCTTCAGAACCAAAAAAAAAAAAGAAATTAAAAAGAGCATTTAATAAGTCAAAACATTTCCAAAGACATGCAGAGACACTGTCCCAAGTTCAGTTCCTTAAGCAATGGATGAATATTGATCATTTTAACACTCATTCAACCCCCCAGGATTCTCTGAGTTATATGGGTTCGTGTATCACACTCCTTTTTTTCAAAGTCCATCTATACCTATCTGTTTCAGTTGGCAAATCCCAGGGCCGCTGTACAGAAATGACTGTCCATCATTTCTCAGTGTAGCAACTGGCAATCCACTGATGGTTTTGAAACTCCTCAACTAGGCGTGAGGGGGTTCATTATAGCTACACCCCATTTATATTCCTTAGTTTCCTAACCAGAAAAAAATCAGGGATGTACCTACATACAGAGTCCTTGGCTATTCCACAAAAAAAAAAAAAAAGACTGACAAAAGCTTCGCTCCAGGATTTAAGTGACCACAAGAAAGTCAAGCCCTATGGGCAGGATCACAGGGAGATAAAAGTACTGCAAAACTCAGTACATGGGTTTAAGTGGTAATTTGTTTCTTTACAGAGTAAGATCAATTTCAAATACTCACAGTAATATTTCCTTTGTCTTTAAACAGGGTCAAAATGGTCTTATATTGGTAAGTACTAACTAATTTGTACATACTAAGTTGTGGCTTTGTTCTGTATTTTAAGGACAACATGCCAAATGTATTCTGGTGAGAACCTCCTGGGTTCACTATCTTTACCCAGATTTGGATCTGGACAATTGTCTTGAAATCTGTTATTCATCCATCAGGTTTCATATCTGGGTGATTTGAGAGTCAGTTATTGGGTTCTAAATTGCCTTGCAGAATGACAGGAACTTCAGCAGACTAAGATTGGCCCTACAACTGCAGAGGTTCCCCAAAGCCCTCTGTTTCCCCACCAGTCACAGACCAGCAGCACATTTCAGCCTAGTTCTGCAAAGAGCGTACCTTTCCCTGCCCACATGGGTCTTCATTTTTAAGTAGAGTCAGAGTTCAGTAAGTCACCTGTATCATGTTACTGGAGACTCAGCTCCCTGAAAATCCCAGCACTGACAAGGTAGAATAAATCATATTCAGGAAAGCAGTGTTATTTTTTACACTAGTTCTTTAAATCAGCTACTAACCCAGAAGCATCTGATGGCTGCTCAGGAAGAAGAATTATCTAGAGATTTTCTTTTAATTGATGAAATCCTCTGCCAGTTATTTCCTCATTCAGAGTAGTGTTTTATATGCCACATGCCCACAGAGAAGTAGGCAGTACTGAGAATCTCAGCAAAAAATGCTTGTTCTTAAGCCTTTGGTGCTGCTCCAAGACAACACAAAGAACCTCTGAGATTGAACTTGCTGCTAATAACTACTCCCTTTGGCTGTGCTCCAGTTTACCTGACTTGCTTCACACAAGCGAAAGGAAAGCTGTCAGCTGCATCTCTATAGGTATTAATCTAATTGCCAGTATGCGTACATATATTTCACATTCTCATTAGGGGAAAAAAGCTTGACACAGAGTAACAAACGCCTGGGTTTTCCACCTTGACAGCAGCCATCAGATGAACCTAACCCTGCTGGGTAGTAAGGAAAGCCAGACTTCTTTTACTGCTATCAAAGTAGAAGTTTTGTCCTCCTTCCCAGGGCAGTGCTTGTTTAAATTAGTTACTTCTCCCTTTCTGGGAATTTGGGTGTTTGTTTCAGAGTATGTTATTCTCAGTGCCCAGCTTCATCAATTCCTGTTAAGCGCTTCCATACTGCAGTCTGATTTCTAACATGTACTGGAGGATAGAGGGAAGGTTCACAAAACAGATTCTTATCTTTTTCCTTCAACTACTGATTTTCAAATATATCTAGAAAAACATATAAAAGCAACTTCAAAAAATTAAAGTAGCAACTGAACTTGTACAGCATAGTTCTTTTCATATACCTGGAAAAAAGCAGAGGTAGAATATTGGCCTGCACAGAGAAAAACGGCGATTAGAGAGACTGCAGTCAGCCAGAAAAGAGCCTCTCCATACTCTGCTACCGATTCTGGTTCCTTACGGCAGCCTACACCTTCCACCATTTACCTTTATCCCTGCAACACTTTGTGATGCCTCCCAATAAAATAAGTCAACAGAAACGGTAAGGAAGTCAAGCCATTATAATCACAGTGCAGACTGATGTCAAGATGAGGGTCAAGGTACAAGATTAAGGGTGGAGGAGAAATCCAGGTGCTGAACATCAATGAGAGTTCTATTTGTTCAGTAGAACAGTATGTAAAACTGAATGTTGATATAGCACTAGCAGCTCAGGGCATGGTGGCAAAGCAAGACGACACTGCATGTGATCAGGCCTTATCTTTTCAAAGCAAGCTTTCCAAAGAAATGAGCATTTGGCTTTGCTATAATGGAAACTACTGCATTAGATACAACAAATATAAAGGCTAAACCTCTCCTCTATTTGCCTATTCCTTAGCCAAACTGCAGCAATGCTATTTGTTCTTGATTTCACTACTCTTGTATATAGCCCAAGAAAAAGTGCCTGGAAGAAACAGCACAGGCCAGTGAGCTGGGGCATGAGTCCTCAGTCCCCTCTGACACAGGCTTGCTTTGTGTCCTCTGATGGGCTGCTTCACCTTCTGTAAAATGGACAAAGTAGATCAAGTGTATCATGAGAAAAGTGTTTTCAGTTAAAGAACTAAAAGAATTGTTCTGATGCCCCATAGCTCAGGACAGCACATGCATGCAGCTTTTGGCAATGTTGCTCTGTGGCTGGAAGGTGCAGGCCTGAAGTCCTTTGCTCCAGAAAAGAACTGGTAGAATTGGAGAGCTGGCCTTCAATTCTTTAGATTGTGGCTTTCTGCTTCTGTAATGTAAAAGGGCTGGAATGAAAGCAAAGAACCAGAATCACTCCTTGAGAGTGGACAAGCAGCTACAATGGAGAAAACTAGTTTTACAGCCAAGTTTAAAGGAATAGTGCCAACGGAATTATTAACGTGCTTTAGCATGTGAGGAGACAACTTCACGCTGTAACATAGACACAAGAAATGTTGTTAACAGACATCAGGCTAATTGAACTTGCAAACTCTTTAGTTTTACTGTTGCCAAATACTCTACTTCAATTCAGTGAGGTGATGAGAACCTGTGCTAAGACCCCACTTCCACTTAGGAATGGGGGCTTAAATGCCAGCTTTAGTGAACACACTAGAACATGCCCAAAATTTCTCATACAGCACTCGAATGGAGTGGCAGGGACAGCTACAGCCCTTGGCAATGCCTGTATCTCACAAGCTTCCATCTGGACACATATGTGGAAGATACACACATATTGGATATGTGTCCCCAGCACAGCTCTGCCTGTGCTCTGAGCGAAATGGAAACCATGCGGTCATGTTACTGTGTCAGGGAGCCTGGACTCTCAGCCTTCACTACTAACTCAGCCCTGGGCTAACGGCAGCTATACGGCTTCCAGCTGGCTGAAAACAGGGCAGAGTGCTCTGCCTGGCTGCAAAAATACTACAGACATTCCCTGTGTTACTGACCCAATGCATTTTACTACATTAGTTTACTTCAGATCAAGAGGACTTGGATACTCCTTGAGAAGCTCGAGCAACGTGAATATGAACTGGTCATCAGAGCAAAAGTCTGTTGGTAACACTGGTGTCTCACAGGCCTGTTTTCTTCTTTTTTTAAGTCAGCCAATGTACACATCCTGGGAGCAGACACCACTGTTGTTCCTAAAGGAACATCTGTCCTGCATCACCCAGCAGAGCTAGGGCTGCAGGGCTGGCTGAAGGCTTAGGCATGGAAAGTTAAAAGCTGTCAAAGGAGATGATACAATATGCAGCCATGGTGCTGAGGGTATTTTGCTCAGCTCACTGTGCAGCTGGGCAGCAAGACTATCCAAAGAATTATTACTACTTTATTTACAGACATCTTTTATAAAATAGCCATGAGGGCACAGCCAGGCTCAGGGTTATTTACAACGTGGCAGGGGAACATGGTCCTGGAAACTCATGTAAAAGAAGGCAGCCCGCAAGCTGGATTTGAGCAACCTGAGTTTGCACTCCCTACAGCAGGGAGTGTTCGTGGCTGCATTGGGAGCGGTAGCAGGAGGGGTCCTACTTCCACCCATACCAACAGCTTCATACCTTAATTTGCTCACTCCAACAGCTGAATAGTACTGTTGGGTGGGTAGGACAGGCCCATGGCACAATTATTGCTCTGCTGACACAGTCCTGACGGGATTCTCATAGCAGCAAAAATCATCTGAGATGCCTGGGTCTTTCCCTTTGTCACAAATGTTGTCACAAAAGGAGGAAATTAACTACTAAGATATTTTTGCAATACTTCTAACGTTAATACCTTTTGGGACTTGTAGTACAGGCCAATCTTAATACATTCACATGCTATTGTTTATTCAGTAGTGATCAGACAGAGCCTTTGTAAACACAATGTGATTTCTACTGAATTTATCTGAATGTGCTGGCACAGAAGGAGGAAAATCTGGTTCACAATCATTCATTTTCAACAGAGCTAGCTGAGAAATGCCTTCCAGCTGTGTGGTTTATCTACCATGGAAATCTCAATTTCACATATGCAAACCCAAGCTGCAGTGAACTCAGCTCTTTGAGACGGGAGTTTTGAGGCACTGAAATTAGGAAGACTACGTGGCAGAATTTCTAGAAAAAATGGGTTTGTACCAAAAAAGGTTTTTTGTTTGGTTGGTTTTTTTAATTGATCAGGAGTGAAAAACAAGCAAAAACTGCTGTAGCCTTAGAGGCTTGTGAGTGGAGTTGCAGATTTATGTCAAGGAAAGGATAACTGCTAGTAAAGATCAAGGTACATGAAGACTGCAATAACTACAGCATTTTATAGGAAAGACAGAAGTTTCCCTTCTGAACTGCTGATGTTGGTGTGGAAGTTCCCATACTCTGTTGCCAACTCTTAAGGGCATTCAATTCATCCAAACACAGTACTGAAAAAGTGAGTGGTAACTTCATGACATGGTTTCCACTGGCTGGGACTGGACTTCTATTTTATGCATCAGTTAAAAATTACCTATTTAATTATCAAGTCTCCAAACCTATGATATGTAATATATTAAAGTCTTCTTGCAAACTCACTATCTTATCAGTGCACAGAAACGCCAAACCTTTTAAAATTACTTAAGTCTTTTTACAATAAAGGCTTCTCACCAATTTTTCTGACACTGCTGTAGTCTTAGCTCTCTGGAAAGTGTTAAATTTCAGTGTCACTGTCTTGCACATCAAGTTTCAACCTCAAGAAACTATCATTTCCTGGTATATCCTGATATATATTTTCCTGGGAAATATTCTTGCATATGTATATCCCACAGTATGGAATTTATGCTCTTCTGGATGGATCTGTTATTTGCCAAAAAATATGCAGAGGATAGTATACAGTCTTCTACAATGTCAGCAGAACATTTATTAGCTTTTAAAAAGAATTTCAGTAACTTTAAGATAGTACCATGAAGATCTAAGAGGAGAGAAATTAATGTGATTGGCAGCGAACTGGAGTCAAAGATGTGAGTTACAGCAACATCAAGGCCTATTTATACTGAAAAGCACTGATTGAGTCTGAGTATCCACACTGCAAACAATGTCATGTGCTAACCTATGTCTTGAATAATCTTGAAGAGCTTTAACAAGGAAGTAAGTCTGTCTTTGAGCACCCGAATTGAACTTGCCAATTCTGTCACATGCACTATATTTGTCAGATTCACCTCCACTATCCATATCCTTGGAAACTGTCTTTCACATAAAAAATTGAGCCTCTAATAATATTCTCCTGACTGTTAATTTTGCTTCAGAAAGGATCTGAACTTGGTTTGCCACTGATGACCCGATCTAACATTAGATTCTGGCATTCACGATGCATGGAAGATGTTAACATACTGGAGAGACTTCAAAGAAGCCACAAGAAGTATCATAGGTTTGGAAAAGAAGCCTTCTAACCAAAGACTCAAGGAACTCAATCTATTTTGTTTAAGAGAAGTGAGAAACTATGTCCTCTATGTTATAAGTACTTCAATGAGGAACAAAAGTATGCTAACAGGAGGCTCTTCAATTTCTAAGCAAAGGATTAAAAGCAATCACTATCTAAACAAAGTCAAAGCTAGACAAATTCACAGTGAAAAGCAAGCTACCAAGGAGAGTAATTTTTCCATTGGGCAATAATAAAGTATCTTTTACCTGCAATGCTTAAAGGAAGAGTAGATGTTTTTTCCCTTCTGAAAGATAGGGCCTCATTGAAGTAGAAATTAATCCAGGGAGGTCCAATGGCCTGTGTTATACAGATCAGGCTGGGTGATCCCAAAAGACCTTCCTGCCTTAGAAAGAATCAAGATGAATCTTTAGAGTCAAGGAGAAACACAAGTTGCAAGTACCTCTTTTGGTATTTAAATCCAAATGGTCTCAGCTTACAGCTTGCGAACAGCTGCTAGCTATTAATGTGTAGTTAAATCAAAGGCACAATTAAAAATCTCTTGATATTATCTATTCTTTGTAGATCCTACCTAGGGAAAAGACTGTGATGAAGAAAAGTTTCACCAGAGTTTGAGCAAGTTATTGCAGGGCAAATTATCATAACACCTTTCATTTTTGCAAGTTAGCTTTTCACTGTGAGTTATGCAATATTGCTAGATAGAGCCAGACAGTTTGTACGATAAGGAAAAGTTTGTAAGGGTCTGGCTTTCTGTGTACTGAAAAGTATGGAAACTTTTCCTCTGCCAACATGAAGTCACTTCTTTCAGTAATTCTCTTCAGAAGGCTGGAATAGCTGCGTTACTGTGCATATGCCTATTACTTCCATAGGGAAAAGTAACTCATGTCAATAAATAATCCAAATACTGTCACAGATCCAAACTACTTGTCACGCTTGTGGGCTCTGAAGAGAGACGATACCATCATGAGAGGGTCAGAGGCACTGTGGCTGGCTGTGGTGCTGCTGCCTGCAGGCCTAACCTGATGAGCTACCAAGCCTGGAGTTCCCCAAGAGCATAACATCAACAGCAGTTGAGGTTGTCAAAAAATCGAGGGGCGGTAGAGTGTCTTTATATGAGATTTTTGTTGGCATTTGGCCCTTTTCTATCTAATGGCACACTGGAAAGATGAAATTAAGTTAAAAAAAAAAGTCTTAAAAATTCAGAAAAGGCTCCTTTTCCAAATTTTAGGTGAAGGCTGAAACAGGGGAGTTTCTGTATTAATTGCATAGTTAAGGCTTGACAAATGTGTCTCTTTGTTAATTTACACAGGTCCTGACGGAGAGAAGGCCTGGCCAAAGAAATACCCATTTTGTGGAGGAGTTTTCCAATCACCAATAGATTTCCACAAAGATATTCTCCAGTATGATTCTACTCTCTTGCCTTTAGAATTCATAGGCTATAATGTTCCCTCCACTGACCAGTTTACATTGACCAATAATGGTCATTCAGGTAAGGGAGCTCAATGACAGCAAGGGATTGTGAAGGAAAGAGTTGCTGGAGCTCATGATCTTTTATTTCATGGGTGAACTACTTTTGATTAACAGATGAAATTAAGCTGTGATGATGAAGCCTTCACATCAGCATACCTACATCTAGAGAACAGGCTAGGGAAACTTGGGAATGTACTAAGAACAAATGGATTCACAGAAAGCCGAATTGACTGTGGTTTTTAAATAAACTCTAGGCATGTCAGAATTCATTCCTGAGCTTTTCTTATTACTTTGGTTGGAGTGCTCCGAAACAGAAACAGATTTTGTGATTCTGTTGAAAAGAGATAAACTGATAAAATATGGGTGCAATGGGTCTCTGACATTTCAGTCTAATCAAAGCAGCTCAGCTGAATTATTTGTGATTCTGGAGAAAAGAGATAAACTGATAAAATATGGGTGCAATGGGTCTCTGACATTTCAGTCTAATCAGCAGCTCAGCTGAATTATGTGAGGGAAGAGGAGAAAAAAAAAAGAGGGGAAGAAAAAAAAAAAGCTAGGAGCACCATTCTGTTCCTTTGACTTGAGATAGAAACCTCTTTAGTGTAAGATAAGACAGATGGATAAAAAACCAGAAAAATAATTAGAAATAGTGTACAAACATGCCCTCCACTGTAGTACTAAATCAAAGTGTCAGTACAGTACGTAAAAGCAGAGAAGATGCAGTCTCATAAAGGTCTACTATATTGACACAATATACAATACCAGTAAGCTAGTCCCACCATTTTTTTTTCCTTCCTGAAACATTTGAAGACATAGAAATATGAACAGTTATAAGGCCCTCCTTCTTCGTACCCTCCTCTACTGCATAAGCACCAAAAGAACCTGTGTTATAAAATGGCCTCTGCTCTTCTCTGGCATGCTTGGTTAAAAGATGCCCAACATGCAAACATCTCTTTTTTTCTCACTTTTTCAGTGGGGCAAACCTGCTCTGTAGAACATCATACGCCCATTCTTCAGTAAGGGCCAACCTCTTAGGGCATGGTTCCTGGTTTTCCTCTTATTCAATTTCTCCATCAAAACCAGGTTGCTTTAGACTAAGAATGGCTGGAACACCCTTTCCTTGTGAACCTTTTTTTCCTAAGAGTCTTTCTTGGTCCTGAGTGAAAGATTGTACTGTCACAGTTGAATGTATTAGGCTGATGGAAGTGACAGGCAATAGGCAGAGAAGGAAACATTGTCATTGTGGACTTTAACAGTGCCAGAGAGCAGGTGGAGATAAAAGAACAACACTGAGAGCCTGTCCCTCACATAATAATCATACAGGTAAAAGCAAATTCCTCGTAGAGCCTACATCACTAACATTGTCAGATCTTGCCCCTAAAATAAGAAGTTCAACTACTTCCTAATGAAAGCCAAGACAAAAATATATCCCCCCCTCAGTAAAAATGGGAGTTCACTTCTAAGGTCAGTGCCCTCCTAGAAAGCAGGGGACATGTGACACACTCCAGAAACCTCACTCAGATACAAACCTTAATTGCTCTGAGTAATGAAAAATTAGCCTCTCTTAGAGTGATCATTACACCATCTGCTGCTATCTTCTCTTACGGCTAGAGAGGAAATCAGTAGGATGCTTAGTATTGTGGTATCAGTCATTCTTACATATAATTAATGTGCTTCACTGGCCAGCTAATCCAGATACAATTACCTACTTCAGCTAGACTAGGGAAGTGATCATGCCCCTGTACTCGGCACTAGTGAGGCCGCACCTCGAATACCGTGTTCAGTTTTGGGCCCCTCACTACAAGAAGGACATTGAGGTGCTGGAGCGTGTCCAGAGAAGGGCAACGAGGCTGGTGAGGGGTCTGGAGAACAAGTCTGATGAGGAGCGGCTGAGGGAACTGGGGTTGTTTAGCCTGGAGAAAAGGAGGCTCAGGGGAGACCTTATCGCGCTCTACAACTACCTGAAAGGAGGTTGTAGCGAGGTGGGTGTCGGTCTCTTCTCCCAAGTAAC
>NW_008794743.1:1391991-1416744 GCF_000699145.1 Aptenodytes forsteri | reverse complement strand
TGAGTCCCCATCCCTGGGGGTATTTAAAAGACGTGTAGATGAGGCGCTTAGGGACATGGTTTAGTGGGCATGGTGGTGTTGGGTTGACGGTTGGACTCGATGATCTTAGAGGTCTTTTCCAACCTTAATGATTCTATGATTCTATGAAAACAGTAGAGCTCAAAAAAAGCTTCTAAGCACTAGCATAAAAATACAACGGTTTGCAGCTGTTCCCTCGTTAAGGTTTTGAGCATTGTTTCCCCTGCAAAACACATCTGGGACACTCCAGAAATAAACTGTATTCACACTGGAAAATAATAAAGATAAGTTGCAAAGAAATAGATCTGTTCTTTACATAAACCGTTGCTTTATGAAGTACCTAACTTCTCAAGTGAACAACTCAGGTTCTGCTGAGTTGAGAACTACTACTGTAATTTCTACACAAAAAAAGTAACCCAGCCTGCCTTCCACACTGGAGAGCATTAGCGAGCAAAAGGGAGGGTAATGCATACAAAGGTCTCCCTCCAGCATGTCAAGAGAGGAAATGCTAGCTCTTAAGGCCCGTGATTATCTTGCTGCTTGATATCAATGCTCTGGGTTTCGGGGGGAGTGGGGAGAGGGGAAGTTTATTTGGTTTTGCCATATGCTCCTAAAAGAAGATTAAGAGGCAGAGGAGTTCAATATAACAAGAGTTTAAAAATACCATGAGAAATATTAATTTATTAAGCCATTTTCAACCATTATAAGGGGGTTGAAAGAAGGCACATGAGCCTAAGCTTTGCTTCGACATGTCAATAACTGTCTCTTCAATAAGACTGAGATAACTTTGCATTCTTCAGGGAGAAGAAAGATATCCATTAGCAACAATTCTCACATTCAATTCCTTTAGTTTAAGAAAATAGGAAAAGGGTGTATTCTAAATTCTCCTGAATTGCCTAGAAAGGGTTAAAGACAGCTAAAGTGTTAATCTCCTGCCACAGACTGAGATGGATTTGAGTTAAGAATCTGCTTTGTTCATGCTCCATACATAATATACTTAGACACAGTATTTTTATTTGCCCTGTGCTTGAAAGCTGTGGTATCATTTGCTCCCATCTGGTTTTGGTCTGCTTACAGTGAAAATGTATCTGTCGCCTACTATGTACATCAGAAACCTCCCATTTGAATACACCGCATCTCAACTTCACCTACACTGGGGAAACAGAAACAAGTCAGAAGGCTCAGAGCACACAGTCAGTGGGAAGCATTTTGCAGCAGAGGTAAGACAAGCTCAGATCAGGGAAAGAAACAAAGAAGGTTGGGCAAGTCCCATTGTTTCAAAGTGGGATCTTTATCTTGGGTATACGACTGTAAAAGGCTGCAAGGCTCTAATCCAAGTATTTATGATCTGGGTATATACTAAAAAAATGCATTGTGCACTGCAGAATGTGGACTCCGATGTACTTTCATGAATATGCCACAAGTCAGGGAGTTAGAATTTAGGTTCTAAACTCAGGGCTGGCACTCAGTCACTTGAGTAATTTCAAGCAAATTGCTAGATATTTGACACCTTGGTTCTTCTCTGTAAGCCAGGTATATCTTTTAGCTGCACGACATTGCTTCTCTGTCTACCCTTACTCACCTTCTATCCAGCAAAGAACTATTTGTTATCTTTTCTAATCCTAAATTAGGGATTGGGGATTCCCAAAATCTATTTGGGAATAGATTTTGAAAAGCAGTACCAATCGGATATTTACCCCAGAATGATTAAAAGATAAATCAGTCAGAATAATTTGCTTGCATAACAGCACTTTAGGAATCTGTTTCTTCTCTAGTTACATTTAACACCAGGTTTTGCATTCTAAACATCAGAGAGCCCCAAGAGTGCTAAGGTGTTACTTTTTCAGAAAAATTTACTAGCACTACAGTCAAGGTGCCTTGAAGCTGAAGTGATTGATCCTCTTTCCCCACCATTATGTAGCGGGGGGGTAACTCAGCTACAGCGGGGCTGGGAGCAGGAGTTCCAGGACCTTTTGCTTTTCTCTAAAAAGATCTTACCATCACACCCAGAAATCACTGAAGGATCCCATTGTATTGTCTTAGCCTGAGGTGGCTGCCCTCGTCCTTTTTAGCTGTGAAACAGAAATGTGAGCATGCCTCAGACGTTACCATAACATAGTATCTCCTTACTTGTAGCTGCATATTGTACATTATAACTCCGAGAAATATCCAGATATAACAGCAGCAATGGACAAAGCGGATGGACTGGCGGTTTTGGCTATTCTTCTTGAGGTAGGATGCAGGACCTTTTTTTTTTTTTGTTTAGAATATGCTTTCAATCATTAAGTCATCAGAGACCTTTAATGTACAAAATTACCTAGATTATTTAACGATGCTGTGGCTGAATAAAGGTTCTTCCTTTTCTCTTTCACAAAGAAGGGCCAGATTCCAGAAGCACATACATAAACAGGAACAAATTTTAAGAGAAGAGGAATTCTGAATATTTCCTCATGTTTTTCAGTAAATTAACTTCAGCTGTGTTAAATCCGTTTTTGCATTCACTTACAAACTAAGGATTGGTAGAGTTTATCAAACAACAGACAACAGTGAATTTCAAGCTCACTTACTAAAAACTGCCTCGTGTAGCATGAAGCAGTTTTAACACAGCTGAGAGACATAGGCAGACACAACCCTGGCTTTGGCCACTATATGTAATTAGGATTTGACCACAGTCTTCAGATCGCAAACTTCCCAGATTCTTTGAATCTCAGATTACAGTAAACAAGGAAATTCAGTATCCTTTTTAAGATGACAGAAGGACAGCTTTCCAATTTTCCCCTCTAAAGCCCCACATACAAGCAATTAAAGATAATGATCTGAAAGAAAAATTTTTAGACGTTTGTACATATATAATTCTCCTTTTTCTTGCTATTAAAATCCTCAATAAGGTAACTATAAAGATGATTTTCTGCAGCGTAAAAAAACCTGAAAATACCCAGGTTTTCACATTTCCATCAAAAAAGTGAAAATGTTCTAGTTAGCAGACAAAGCTCTAATTCTCATTAATATTATCCAAGCTCACTTCCTAGCAGCTCTAAGACTTTGACAATAATTTTGTGTTAAATTTCACTTCATTTGGAAGTTGCAGCTGTGAAAAGTGTCAGAATATTGTATATTATGCTAGGGAATAATACTGGGATTCTGGTTATTTCTAAGCAATGGTGTTTAAAAATCAAATAAGGAAACAATGGAGATCAGGTCTTTGAAAAACTTTCAGACAGCTGGTGGCTATTACAGTTGATCTAAGGGCGCTAGTTTACTATGTCTGGTTGTCAGAGGAATTGCTAAGCACCAACTCTAAAGAATTCATAAAAAAGGCATTGATTATTAGACTGAAAAGCTGCTGGTAGCAGTTGAAAAACATGGTCTTGTTTGATAGTTGAGTTATAGCCCTTGCCAGGTAGTTGAGTTATAGCCCTCGCCAGCGGCCCTGCGGTACCCAGTAGTGTAATTCTCTATCTTCCTGGACTGTGAGGAGCAGCAGACTAAAAAATGTTTGTGGGTGGGAAAATGTGGCTTTGACTAGAAACCAGTAGATGATCTGAGAAGCCTGTCAGTTGAGAACTTATGCCTGCAATGTTCTCAGAGGAAACGGTTTCTCTTCATTTGCACAGCGTGCTGAGCAGTCAAGAGCAATAGGGTCTTTCAAGTGCACACAAGAGGTCTACGCTGCAGTTGTTCAGATAGCATTATGACAACGCAGCTCTAATAGCTCTGGAGCGAGTAAGAGCATTATTGGGGTTCTGAGAATAGTGTTAATGTTTCGAGTAAAAAGGGTACTTAAGCTGTTCTAGTATATGAATATCTGGACAGTGAAGACACTTGCCTTATGACAGAGGCCATCAAATACTGCTGTCTGCTGCGTGCAGAGGCAAAGACTCATACTCAGACTGCGGTGATTTGCACAGCTGTTAACAGTCTGCTCATTACAGATTGGACCCTTCAACCCATCCTATGAAAAGATCTTCAGGCACTTCCGGAATGTGAAATACAAGGGTGAGTGGCTATAAGCCTGCACTGGATTGAGAATGGCTAAGAGTATCAGATGTCACCCTGAGAGCGATTGAACCGGCTGAAGAAACAGTCCAGAAATCCCAGGCAAACCTGTCACAAACTGTGAAAGACTTCCAAATGCAGTGCATTTCTTTGAAGATTGTATGGCTAGCATTCACCACGTGTTTCTGACTGGGCCTTATTTCTTGCCCATGGTGTTTTTTGGTTAATATGGCCACAGTTTATCTTACAGAATTCTGATTTGGTATCTAAGACAAGATTTGTACACAGGAAACCTAAAAAGCTGTATTCCTTATTAAACTGGGATCATCTCTGTTAAAATGTATTTTTCTTTTCCTAGTGATATGGCTGAAAGCATCCTACTTACTGAAAAGCAAATTCACTTCACTGGTACACTACCTGTGTAGTAATGACGCAGCATTTAACATGCATATCCTATTTTAGATCAGATGGTCCAAGTACCTGGTTTCAATATTCAAGAACTGCTTCCTGACAGACTGGATGAGTATTATCGCTATGAAGGATCCCTGACAACTCCTCCTTGCTACCCTAGTGTTCTCTGGACAGTTTTCCGCCACCCTGTTAAAATTTCACAAGAGCAGGCAAGTTTAAATACAGCATGTGTTTTCCTGATTGGTGTCTGCTAAAGAATAGTAAATGCATATTCTCATTTCCTGGATTTCTCTTACGTTCCTGTAAAACTGAAAGATGACCATTGCTAAAATCCTTTAAGTGGGAAAAACAGCACAGAACTGACATAAATCAATATCCTATTCTGTTTGTAGTTAGCACGTTTTCAGTTCACCAGAATAAATAAAGGACAGACAACTGCATAGCAATTGGTATAGTATCAGCTTGAAAAATCACAGTCAAGTTAGATTAATTTCTGTTTTCACTATGTACTTACTCCCTGCTTTGAGTCTTCCCATGAGTCACTTCCAGATCATTTTTGTTCAGGCTTCATGTCTGAACCCTATTCACTACGTATTTTAGTGGTACTTTGATCATGACTTAGTTAGGTATGATAGGTTGGGTAGATGTTAACTTTCTAAAAAGCATGTGATGTGTTATTTGTCAATCTTGAATCCCCTGGCTTTTCTCCAACTTATGTTTTTTGTGCTCACCTAATTAACTTTTTTTGTTCTTAGGTGTCCACTTACATAGACTATAAACTCCCAATCACTATCTTCTGATTCACCTAATTATAAACACAGGGGAAAAGTGTTATCGCCAAAATCTCTGATCAAATTACTGCACGCTCCTTGTTATGAAAGTCCATTCTTCACTTTGTCCATTCTGCCAGATCATGTCTTTAACGAAGTAGAGAGTTCTTCCATAACGTAGCTTTTAGTACTGCTTAGGAGTTAGACTGTGCTAGGGAGAACATGCTGCAAAGGGCCACCATGTTTCCTCTCATCCAGCCTTCCTGGCAGATAATTACCAAGCAGGATTAATTTTATCAGAATGTAAACAAAATACAGGTGTGGGTTTGGAGATGTCACACTGTTTACACATTATTCTGTATTTGGGCTCACAGGCCACGCAAGACTTAGGTATTACTTAACGTATCCTCTTCCCTTTGACTACCCCTTTGATTTCAAACACACCCTCTCAGTGATCATACACTGGCATTGCTTTTGCTGTATTCCGGGAGCTGAACAGGGTGCTTCCCTTTACAGTTACTGGCACTGGAAACAGCCATGTACTGCACAGAGAGTGATGACCCAGAACCCCTGGAAATGGTCGATAACTTCCGAAACGTTCAGGAGTTTCACGAAAGACTGGTTTTTATCTCCTTCCGTGAAGGTAAGTTGTATGAACGCTTCTATGCAAAGAGACAGTGCACAGTGATTTGTGTAAACTTGAAATACTGAAGTGGCAGTCCTGTTGCACTGTACCACTACAAAAATATAGCAATCTCATTTTCCCACAGTTCACTTTGTTCCCTGTTCTTCTCTTACTACATTGTTGCATGGGCAACTGTACGAGAATAAGGTATTCAGAGAGTATCTAAGAAGGCTTTCTTTCCACAATGGGTATCAGGCAAGCCCTGCAACCCTTCTGATCAAATGCAAGGAGATAAAAGAAGGAAGATATGTTTGGCCTTGTAATGCTTAGCAGAAATATTTGCTGTCACTCCAAACTCTAAACAGTTCTCTACAGCTGAGGTGTTTCAGTCAGCCTAAGTCCTTTAGCTGGCTGTGTCTCACCAGTGACATTTGCTGGTTCTCAGGAATATCAGGATTGTTTTTATGCAGACCACACATTTAAAGGGAATCACAACTTTGCCTTTCAGGGAGACTGTTTTGGGGATATTACATAGAATCAGAAGAGGTCCTTGAGGAATTCAAACTTGACAAATAAAAATAATTCATAACACTGGATTGTACGATCCAGTGTTACAAATGAAAAAAATTTGCCATCTTACGAGGAGGAACTGATTGAAAAGCTTAATTATGCAGTGTTACACAATGACAATACATAGGTTGGGGAGGGGGGGCGGGTTGCACAAAAACCTGCATCTGTGATGAAAAGCTTAGCTGTGCCCCACAGTAAGGCATTTCAGTATACTGTTTGTGCCAAATGTATTACTCCAATTTCTGTGTTGTCTTGCAAACAAATACTCTTAAGCAGTGGTGAAGCTGGCATATACAATGAAGGCAGATGAATCTAGGCAAGCCACTATACGATTTGAAATTGAGAGTAACAGATTTTTAAAAGAAAAAGCAGACTTCACAAAAAAGATTGGCCAAGCAGTAAACTTTCAAATAAATAAAACGTGTTAGCATATCATTTCAACTTTGCCTGCTAGTTTCTTCACAGTTTAGATGAAAGAACAGGTAACACAGGAGTTGTCTATATGGGGAAATTTCACATGACAGCCAGTGCAGGGAACAGTTCTCCCTGCAGGCATACTGCAGTAGCTGTTCTTGCCCTTCCCCTCTGCAGACAGCCCCTTTCATAATAAATCTTTTCTAATATAAAGCAATAAAGGAGAAAAGTGAAAATTAGAGATCAGCCATAACAAATCGCAGACAAAACATTTCTCTGAAATCAGAGATTATTTAGATTTGTTACCAAAAGTTGGCTGGTCTCTTTGTCAGATTAGCTGCATCAAAACTCCCAACCAGAGCAGTGTGGAGCATCAGCAGCATTTGGCCCTTATTTGAAGCATATCTCCATCTTTGAGATAAAACCCAGAGACAATTTCAGAAGTCATCCTGTGGCTGGGGACCATTTCAGTTCTCATGGAAACATTTTAAAATCTTTCTAAAGCTTCCCATAAGAGGAACATAATTCTACCACGAAGTTTCTTTTGAGTGCCTTTTCTGGAATTATTGCACATAACTTAGTAATTATTTAAATAAGTATGTTGATGCTACTGTCCTTGCTACTTAAGCACATTTCTCTCATTGAGTTCTAATGATTTAGATCTTCATTTCTCTGTATTTTTACTGGAGTAAGAAATATTTAACAGTTCTGAGCTGACTGACTATATGGCTTGAACCACAAGCCATGACTGCCCATTCTCCAGCTCTGCATTAAATCTCTACATTTCATAATCTCCAGAGCTCCAGAAACAAAGGCTACATCTCCTTAACTGCTGCATCTCCTGACTTTTATTTTATTAACCATTCTATCTGCAGTTAACATAGTGGATCCTCAGGAGAAGCCTTATGGACCAGGTATATAAAGAAGGGCAGGCTACAGTGCTAAAGGCAATACACAGTTTTCAGTGCAGTTCAGGGATCCAAAATACCTCAAGTTCTCATTTCTGTACACTCAGCAGAAAGCTACTGACTAGAAAAACAACTATTTTAACTTGCAGCACAGAAGCAGGGGCAGTGATTTAAGAAGAGATGGGATACTTCCCAATTTTGAGGTGCAGAGAAACAGCATAACATATCCTCTTGTTTAACGTATGATTAAAGAGCTGAAGATGTTACACCCAATCAGTAAAGTCATCACTATATGACTTTGTACTTTTTACTGAGCATCTTGAAAGGTGCTCAGGTTCTCAAGGACCCTCCTGTCTCTACACAGCTTCCCGTTTGTAAATAAAGGCCTAGAAAAGTGACTTTCCCCAAAAATAGCTGAGTAGTTTTCATCTACCCATCCTCATTCTGGAAGCTAGGAATGCATTCATTCCAGATACCTCAAAAAAAGGTCCCCAAGCCTGTTGAGACTACAGTGCAAAGCACTGTAAGCATCCACACTAGTTCTTTCCAGTCAAGCAGCTGAAGCATTTTTCTACTTTCATTGTCATTTCTCCATTCACCTCCTTGCTTATTTGCTGCCAAAGGTATCTTATCGTCTTTCCCATTACTAGCAGCAGATAGCTAAATATTTAAGTCTAAACTAGTTTAGTTTAGTTATATCTTTCTTCTATTTAAAACTACCATTTCTGCTCTTGAATTACTGCTGAGAGAAGTTACTCTGATCAATCATCTTTTTTCTCATTTTAATTTGTTTATAGTTTGGAGCCCAGTTTCAAGGTCTGACTAAAACAAAATACTGAGTACAGTTGGCTACCAAAATTTTGCATCAGTCTGCATCAGCTCACATGTGTTAACAAAAAATAAGATTTTTCCCTTTCTGAAAGATCATGAATACCTTTCTGCTATGTATGATGAAGAGTCTCTGCAATCTCTGCTCACGTGTAGTTCTCTGCAGTAAGCAATAACCTTAATCTTACTGCCTCAGAGTCAAAAATAAGTAACGGAACAACCTCCTTATCAATTTATCAGCTAAGAAAACTGATTTGTTTGTATTATGTTAGTAACAAGTGGAAACCTTATTTCTTGACTGTAATATGACTCTGCATTAGACAAAAGTTATTTCTGTGACTATATACAACTCACATACAGGGCATACGCAAGTCATGCTTGGGATTTTGCTGGTTCTGTTCCTTGATTTCTCGTTATATGCTATATAAAGCCATAATATTGTATTCTATCTTCTTGCCTCTTATCAAGTCCCTATGCCACAACTTGCAGAGTATAATGGTTATAGAACAATGTCTCAATTTAATCTCATTTTAAAACGAGAATTACAGTAGTAGTTCTCTTGTTGCTAGATTCTAACCAAAATATATAAGAAAATTACAAGTTTATCAAATTATCAACAATCCTTAATAGCCCCATAATTAATATACAAACTGGTATTAGTTGCACAAACAATATTTTGAGTAAACTAAAAGATGGCTAAATAGTGAAAAAGGAAAAGAACTAGAGTATGTCAGTCCTTTTTCTGCTTTTGTGGATTGGCCAACTAGAAACATCCCTCTCTCCCATGGCATCCTTATATTACCAGGAAGAGGGTTAAAACTTTCTTCCCAAACCTCCAATCTCAAACACCGGCTGTCAACTAGAGAACTAGTTTGGTCCACAATGGCTATTTTAGTAATCCCCTTCAAATCTCTGCTCAAGTCAGATTATGTACAATGATTTTAAACAGCAGAATCAGGATTTGCAATACAGGTGCCAAGTTTCTGAGACTATAAGGCTTCCTCTGCAGGGTCTTTCTTAAATCCATGCACAAACAATCTATTATAGCAATGCCACTGCAGAAACACTTCCTGAAGTAGCAGAAGTTCTGGAGTGAGCAGCTACCTTATGTTTAAGACCAGTTCACCATGGAATCCTAGAGATCCAACTTTTACTTTTTCTACCCTCTCAGTTCATCAAGATTCAATACCTGGTGGACTTGGCAAGGGTATGTTGCTGATTGCTAACTGCATCTATGAGCCAGTGATTTTCTGAGTCAGACTGTCAGTCAGAAATGAGAAATGCAGTTTTCCGTCTGTTTCTTAAGCTGACCTTTCAGCACCTGACTACCTTCTCTCTGTAAATCACACTCAATACTTAAAAGTAAAAGCTAGAGAGTTACAATCCATGATCCCAGTAACTGAAAATCAGATACTATGCTTTTCATCCAGGAATCTCTAAACACTTCACAGAAATAGCATAAGCATTATCTCCATCTGTGGCGGAAAATTTGACCCAGATGTGACTTTCTCAAAATTGTTGCTGTGAACCAATGCCAAAGCCAAAAATAACATTTGGCTCTCCCTCTGCTAAGCCACATTATTTGGCTCCCATGCAGAGGTGACACCAGCTACAAAAGCATTTTCAATGTATCTTCAAAGTTGGCATGATTTACCAGAGTTGAACTGTATGGGTTATTGCCCATCCTGCTGTTCTCACCCAAGAACTGGTTGGTCTCTATGGCTACGAAAGGCATTGCTCAGTGCTACTTTAATAGAAACCCCATTCAGTCTAAGTACATTTAATTACAAAAGCTCATTGACTCTATCAGTGAACCATAGAAAAATGTTCTACCCATTTCAAAAAAGGTATTCATCACCCCTGTAATCTCACATTCCACCTACTACGGTCACAAAGGCTCCCTCACAGGTGCAGCCCCTCACCTACGAAAGGCATTGCTCAGTGCTACTTTAATAGAAACCCCATTCAGTCTAAGTACATTTAATTACAAAAGCTCATTGACTCTATCAGTGAACCATAGAAAAATGTTCTACCCATTTCAAAAAAGGTATTCATCACCCCTGTAATCTCACATTCCACCTACTACGGTCACAAAGGCTCCCTCACAGGTGCAGCCGCTCACCTCAAGGAGGAAAAAAAAAAAAAAAAAAGGTTCCTGTCAAGGCACAATTAAAGTGCATCTCATTGCTGGCTGCAAATGCCCAGCCTGATGCAGCCAGCTGTACCACAGGTAGGAACAGAGCGCACTTATTAAGAAGGGAAAAAGAGGCTATACACAGAATCATGGCTTAGGCCAGGCAACCACAGAAATTTGTGAAAGAAATCCCGTTGTGCACACCCTAGACCCCTACTAAAGCAGGTTTTCAGAGCAACTTTTCTGCCTTTTCAGTGTCAAGACTGAGGGCTGCCATCTTCACCTGAGCACAGATGCCACAAGATGGGGCCATTGAGCTGTATTTTCTATCCAAAATGCAAATGACTTGAAGTGTTCAGTCATCCACATTTTGAAGCCAATAATTAAAATCTAAATTCATGCTCACTGTTAACAAGTACTACATTTCAAAATGTCTCTAATCTTAAAGGATTACTCAGCAAAACTCAAATATGTTTATAATGTATTTTGCCTGTCAGCAATCTATTCCAATAAAATCAGCTTCACATACAGGCAGCTGAAATTTATTACGATGTTCAAACCTTCCACTGCCCGCAAGTTAAATGGGAACTAGTGTCTAGTTTTGATTATAGCACCATGCTGAAATACTATCTAACTAAATTTTGCAAGAAGGTCTTCTCATCAGACAGAAATGCCCCCTACCCTTCCTCTTCAAACTACAAGCTCTTTTTCTACAATTATCTATTTGGTGTTATATTTTGTTGTCCATTTGACACACCTTTACTGTAACAAAACTCCCCTTTTTTAAAATACAGTTTTTCTTCAACTCCATGGATTGCAAGCGTCTTCTATTCAGTTGGACTTAAAATTAATAAAGCACCTAAGGGGTTCAATGGGATAAGGTTAAACTCCAGGTTTTACATTTCTGTTTCCTCAACAGCTGATTTAGTAAGACAAAATATTTAGATGGAATACATGAAACCTGTCAGCTTCACTCTGAAAGGGTTCTGATGTTGCTTAGAGAGAAACAGTCATTTGATAAAATATAAAAAACAATGTGTAAATGAATTATGAAAATGCAGTTAAGAAAAGAGTGCTCACCTTCAGGATCTTTGGGATGGCCAAAATAAATAAAAATCCTTTCATTGCCAAAAATATATATGAAGGTCATTATCAAAGACGGCATTATAATGATAATGCTTAAGATCTCAATGCAAAAAAGATCACTCAGTTCTTCATGCTAATATCCTGAATTCATTCTTCTCTTCTTAGATGCCTTTAAGCAATGTTCTCAACAGCAAAGCATATCACTCTTCAGCTGTCCACATTCAGTGGTGGAGTTCTGCCTTGAAAAAACAAAAAGCATCAAATTTAACAACCTTAGTTGCCTGGGGTTAGTTCTTCACTTTTGCTTATGCTTTCTTACACATTATAGCATTGAAATCCAAGAGTTTCTGATCTGCTATGCCTGTGCCTGCATGTTGGCTTTGTGACTTCAGCAGGTGTCTAAATTCACAGCATTGTGAACTGTGGATCCAGTTGTGGGATTAGGACCATCCAGTACACATCTATGCAAAGTTATCCATTCCATAATTGCAAAGTGGCATGAGCAGGCTGTAAGAAAGTTGCAGATGCAGAATGCAGATGTTATGACAGATTAGAGACTAACCTTCCCCTCTCAAGTAAATGAAATTAACTGTTTTGTATGCTTTCCCTCTTTTCCTAGGTTTTGTTGTTTCTGTTGTGATAGCCTGCATTCTGGGAGTTCTCATCATTCTTGTGGTAGCCTTCTGGCTACTGAAGAGGAAAAGGTAAGATGTCCGGCTGTCACATCACAGGAAAAGAAGTCAAACCAAATTTTTCTTCTGACACAAAGAAGTGCTTGTGTGTCTGAAACCTTGCACATTTTTTATAGTGGTAGTGTTTGAACTTTTATAAGATACGATCTCTTCCTACAAGCTTTGATTTGTTTTTATCACTGTAGACGTTATCTCTCCTGTACTATATACTCCAAAGTAATTCCATTTTATTGCCAGCAAAGTATGTTTACACAGCTAAAAGGTCTCTACTTGCTGCGACCTTTGTGCCACAGTGGCCACTATTCTGCCATTGTAGGAATGGTTGGTTTTTTGTGAAAAGCAACCATATGCAGTTGTTTTTCCACAAAATAATAATTACTGGAACAGTGCTCATGTAAACCCTTAAAAGATACAAGGACAGGAAATAGGGAATTGTATGTGACTACGGGGGAGAATACAAAACCACTTTCCACTCTAGGTACTGACTGCTCCTACAAGCAGTTAGGAAATGAGACTCACTTTCCAGACTAAGTGGGACAAGCAGGCTGGGTCAGTAACAGACTTACCCAGTTTTTCTGTTTCTCAGTTGCCATTTGTTCTTTTTCTTGTTCTTTTTGCTAGCATTGCTGCTCCTAATTGCTTTTCAAATCCTTTCATTTTTTCCTAGAATAGTAAGTGAAATAAGAGGGGAATGGAGTTTTAGAAAAAACCTCTCCCAAAGGTCACATCATTCAAGGGGAAGAAATCTGTACTGACAAGAGATCATTTAGCCAGACTGCTTGCCACCAAAGCCAAATTCTGGAAAAAAGACTAAGATTACAAACTTTCCTACAGCCTGATCCCTTTGCGATCAGCATTGATCGCCATGCAGAATGCGTTCTCCTGAAATATTTGTAACAATAAGCTACTGTGACATTTGCACTGGTACAGAGAAAAATAATCTCATGCATGCATAATGGACCATTTTAAGTAACCAATGGTGCTTTTCCTTCATTGGAATTACAATTATTTAATACATTTGTTTTATTTTAGCTGCAAAAAGGGACGTGAAGACAACAGAGGAGTCATCTACAAACCAGGCACATACAAAGAGGAAGACATCTCCAAAGTTTGATGCCCTGCTCTGTCACAAAAGCCCTTTTTCATTCATAGCACTGATTTATTTTGCTTTGGTGGAACACGTCTCTTGTTCTTGGCTAATGATAAGCCTTAAGAGTGTTCTAAAAATGTACCAGCCAAAAGTTTTCTGTAGCCCTTGTTCTCTTGTTTTCAGTGAATACTCCTGAGCTAAATTCCTCACCACATTCTTTTCATATTTGCTGCTTACTGAGTCTGGGTCTTTTAATTGATTTTACAGTTAATCCTAAACTCCAATTTTATGGTTTGTTTAGCACAGATTTTCCCACAGGTATTCAAATCTGAAGACGCTCATCAAGCTACAAGCACTCTTCCCTGCTAAATCAAAGTATTGGTTTTAGCATCATGAATATAAACAAGATAAAGGGCAATGTGTATTTGAGATCAGAATTTGAACTAGGTTGTTCAGTGGATACAGTTTTTAAAATCACAGCAAATGATTCACCAGTGGCTTTGTAACAGAAATATTAGAGGAAAAGACAAGTGTAATGCAGTAAGAGCCACATGGATTGTTAATGGGGTTCAAACCCAGGAACTCGGTGCTGAAAAAACCCTACTGCTAGAGGACCAGCTCACTTTCCAGTTATTACACAGCCTCACAAATCTGTTACGGAGGTCAGCCTCGGTCTGTCATTGGAATTAGAGAAGCATCTTGTCTTATTATCCTGCTCTTATTTATAGTGTGTCTATGAATGATGTTGAGATAACACACCTGCTGCTGCTTTTAAGACTTGCCATTTAATCATGAAATCTTGATTTTACAGTATATATTACAACTGCAATTATACAGTAGACAATTTCGCTGATTTAGTTCTCTGAATTTAGTAATTTAATTATTAGAAAGTAATCAAAATTATCTTTTCAAATCTCATAAGCTAGATACTCGAGTCTCATTATGCATTTTTTAAAGTGAAAAGCATAAACCTAACTCTGTTTCCACTGAAGACAATGTGAAATTCCATTGACTTCAGGAAGAATAGGGTTTAGCCAGTCTACCCTGAGATGTATACAGAATTCCTCTTGAATTTGACATCTAAAGTGAGGGTCTGAAATGCCTATACTTCAGTATACAGGCAGAAAGTGAGTGAGCACAGGCTTATACCTAAAATAACTTCAGGTCTGAATGCTGCTAAACACTACTGGGGAAATTCCAATCTGAACTTCACACTTAGATCCATTTTACATTCAGTAGCACCATCACCACATTTGTGATTTTAAATAAATAAATTGTTATTGTATGTGTTTTCTCCTTTAAAGATGGCAGATGCATACTTATGTTTTAGATTCTTCCCCTTCCAACCCCAAGAAAATTGTTTAATGTCAAAACCAAGCTTTTGAGTGAAAGGAAAAATAACTTATTAATACTTACTGTACATGAAATTTAGGAGTATAATCTTACAACTAAGTACATTGCATTTGCCAGCATTTTTATCTCACATAAACAAACACATAAGGATCACCCTGTTGAAATGTTTGAAATTACTTAAAAAGCAGCGTTTGTGTGCTATGGGGAACATTACTTACTCTTTGAATACAGGTGTTTGAAGATGAGAATAGACAATAAATTTTTACAATGTTTCTTTGGTTTCTCTTATTTCTTCTAGAAGAGTAACATTTTAATTAGTATTTTAATCTTCAGCTCAGCTGATTAGAGACATCGATCAATCACTCTCTTTTGCATGCAACATCCTTGGTATCTGTAAAAAGAAGCATAAAAACCTCAGCCAAGTACTATATGCTTACTGTGAGGAAAAGTCTCACATTACCAGCAAAGAAAACGTATTACACATTAGGCAAAAAATGTCTCCTTCCGAACTATATCTTAAGCAAAAGAACAAACTGAAGAGGGATTCACACAAATCATATTCCTGCTACTCCCACTTGTAACACTAATTGCATGGAGTCCTCCTATGAAATCCATGCTGCCTCCGACAACACAAGCACATGGGAATTTTTGTTTTTCCTTAATACTGTATTACCAGTTTGCACTGCCAGTGTTCCCTGAGCTGAAAGAATCTAAACCCACATGTTTTCTGGGCTCTTTAGCCACTATCATTTAATAAACCTATTGAAGTATCACATTTTTTAATACTTTCCGGGACATTTCTTTTGTCATTTTTACCTGCACAACATTTCAGATGTCCAGAAAAATCAAGCATGATCAGAAAGACAGATGTAGTTAACACGCTACCATAACAAATTAAATCAAGTTACAAAACCCACAATTCACCCCTTTTTAAATGGAATGACCCATTTTTGAGGCTCCAATAGCAGAAATGAAGCCTAAATAACTTAAGCCAGAAAAGAAGTTAAAGCGTTAGATGCCACAAGGGATGTAGAGGTCTCCTTCCATTTCCTTGTGATATAAGGAAACCCATTCCTTTGTGTTACAATGCACCTGTAGCATGACTATATAATCTCAAGTCCAAACTCAAGTATTCTCTTCCTGTAAGCAAATATGAATATCCTCACAGAGGTGCTTCGCTGACTGCCTTACTTCCTGGTTTAGTCAAGAATTTCTCCTCTCAGGAAGAGGTTATCAAAATAGCAGCTACCAGGTTTTCTTTTTTCCTCAGAAAGGAGAACTTGCTTCAGGACATCCTATCATAGTTTATATAACAAAGTTTGAAGTCAGCTTGGTACAACTTTGTCCGAACTGGTTGACCAGTCACGAGACCATTCTGCTAAAAGGTGTGTACAGTGGGATCATCATAAATATCTTACTTTTACATTTTCTCCACTGTGAACAATGTAGGGGTACAACTCATCTTGCACAACTAAGTGTATTTCAAAATTTGCTCAGGAAGCATTGAGTCACAAAAAGTTCCGCATGTATCATATCTAATGTATGAAAACAAACCCCAAAGGATTACTTTTAATATATATGTCTAAAAGTTAATGCCCGACAAAAGCAAATTTTAACTTCTGGAAAAGCATATTAAATACAGAAGCTTTAAAAAGAGAAAAAAAAAAGGCTCCTTGACTTCAGCTAAAATGGTGGAAGAAAATGGAGTTGCTTTGCTATTGCAAAGCTTACTGTGTTGAAGTAAAATGTTATTTTCATTAATTCTGTAGCAAGATCAATACATTAATTCTCAGCTAAGTTTAAGACCTAGTCCTCAACTTTAAATCTGTTACCCATAGTTAAACATATAAATTTAATATTGAATCATTTGTCTCATTGCAGCAGAAAGCTACAACTGAACTATTAAGTTCTCAGATATGTGCTATCCATGAGGAGGTTTGAATTGTGCATTTCAAACAGCTGCCTGACAAAAGCCAAGTTATGAAATAAACAAATATTGATTTTTTTTTCCTCCCCCTAAATTCAAGAAGGCATCAGTTGCTCTAAATGTGTCGAGAGATTATAGAGGATATTAGACACTATCTGGGATGCTGATGAGCTAAAAGGAAGTCACTGTCCCTGCATAACAAGCAGCGTTTCAGATTTTGAAGGGAGCCACCTGCAGTGAAGAAAGTCTAATTCCCCGTGAGGATCAGGGTAATAAAGGATGGTGCTATGCTACCTTCATAGTGAGGATGCAGGAAAGTATGCAAAAATAAAAAATAGATAGTTCAACCAAGTAGCAGGAATGTAAGTAACATCCAGACTTCTTCACATGAGAAGAGATGTCTGGTGTCAAACAGCTGGGGATGTGAAATTACAAGGTGTCCTTTTAAAGAAATTAGAGCTTTTTAAAAACCCAGAGTCCTGTAATATGCAGTGTGTTAGCTGCAGCCATCTGTCCCAGAGTTTCATCCATTTCAGTGCTCAGGATCAGCAGACCCAGTAACCCCAAACTGAAGGAACACAGCAAACTACAAAGATACACGGGAAAATTAATTATATCCTGTGGCTGGGTAGCTGGATACCCAGAATTGGACAACTGCTGGGTGGAATATTCCCCTCAACTTTCACTCTACAAATACATCATCAGTTTGTACCTCTGCTCATTTTATACAGGCCTGATAATCCGCCCCACTTTCCACTTCTCTTACTGTCAAGACCTTAAGGAAATGAAACTGATTGGTGAACTCATGAGACCCGATGCCATCAAGTGGCTCAGAACAACCAGCACCACTGCCAATATTTCCAAGTTATTATTCCCCAAGTAATCAAATTTTCTGAAATTCTAAAACAGAACTGTAAATAGTATTCTTACGCATTGAGTATATTTTGAAAAATCAGTTTATGACTTAATTGTGGTGTGGGGATTTTTTAACTAAAAATACAGCTTGGGACATAAAAATTCAAAAGACACTGAGTTTTCTATTATTACTTTGCAAGGAATATTTAAATCTTATTAACACTTTCACTTTATTTTATTTTCCTTATTTTTCCTTCTACTTAAAAAAAGACAAGCCTTTTTCTTCATCACTAGAAAATGTAAACTGGAGTTTAACCTACCCCACAGTCCTCTTTAAAAGAAGGCAATAGTTATATGTTCTACATTTCAAAAATGCCAGATAAGCAGCAACATTACAGAAAAGTAAAATCTGACACCTTCTTTCAGTTTTGGCTGCCTATTCAACAAGTAAATGTTTACAGACAGATTTGAAATTCCCTGTACTTTAATTAAGCCCAACAAAAGCAAACGGAAGGCTTTGTAACACTCACACAAAATTTCCCACCATGTTCATCTTTCAGAGTGGATGAAAAAACACCAGTGACTGCTGGATAGCCTTACATGGCTGTACAACACTTGGCGTGGATGTATCCAACTACCAAGAACAGTGCAGGCTGACATGACTAAGTATCCAGCACCAGGATATGCTGAAGTCTCCATTTCTTTAACATGAACATTTAGTACATGCTTGGCTCTTCACAAAATAAGTAAGAAGTAACAATGAGATGGTGGCTTGGCAGATTCAGGAAACCAAGCAGCTCACACAACCAGTTAAAATGCTCTGGTGGTACCGGTTTTAGATCATTTGATTACATTAAAAGCCTTTCTTGACTGTCTCGGAGGCTCTGCCCACGTTCTAACCTAGAACTGTAACCCACTTACTGCATAGCTTTGGACAACTTATCTATTCACTACTTTTTCTGAAACTTATAAAGTTGTTCTATAACTAACCTAACTCATTGTATGTTGTCCACTCATTAAAAGACTTCCTACCACAATATGGCAGCTACAGTTTTAGAACATTGTTCCTCACCGAGAAAAGACTGCTGGCCAGCAAATCAACACCTCATATTAGGATCATTCAAAATAAGTAATTTTATTAATAAAAAGCATTCCTGTGAATGTTAAGGTCTACTTTGCCATTCTCTCAATTTGAGCTATTACAAAAAAGGGTCAAAGCCATTTTGCCAAAATGGTTTTGCAAGCTTTCCTATTTCTGACCAGCTAAACAGAAAAGTAAGTGGTTAAACTTGAAAATAATACCCATCACTTGTACCTAACTCTTAATCAGCGCACGAGTTGTGACAATACACTAAATTACCAAGTAGCTTTTTAATGTGAAATTATGAAACAAAAGTTCCCCGGACAACTTTTAGCCTGTTACATGAAACTGCACAAAGTTGTTTCTGTGGTATCCTAGGACTACAGTAAGATACATAAATAAGCCACTGTTAACTCTCTTCTTTTTAATCCTTAATACAGTCATACAGAAATATAGAGCAATTGTCCATGGATGAAAACCGCTATACCTCAACTGAAGTAATCGGTATCATAATTCACATTAGCTGCAGATACTCACCTAGACCTCAGGAAGAAAAGGAAAAAAGACCCAATTCTACATTTAAAATGTGCATTTTTATCAAATCAGGTCTCACTATCAAAGTCAGTAAAATATATGTAAACGAACATAAAACTAAAAGTTTATGACAATTTAAAAGAACAGAACTTAGAAGTTTTGCACATTTTCATTAATTCATTAGTTTTATTTGAGCAAAATATATGTATTGCATAGTCTCAGAAAAAGCAATAGTTCCAAAAAAGAACTCAAAAGTTCAATTATTTTGTTTTCTTTTAAAAACATAATTAACAACTGTTACTAAAAATAATATGTAATCAGAAACAAACAGTTTCTGATTCCAGAGAAGTGAAATGGCACCATCTAGTGACTTACAGATGAGAAAATCAAGTCAGGAAAGTTGTCACTTCTTTTACTTCCTCACAACACCAGACATTCAAGTTTGGAAACAAAAGCAAAAGGAAATGTAAAAATAAACATCAATGTTGGAACACTTACTATGTAACATGGAATTGAAAGTCAAGTGTTATTACTCAAGGATTATTTTTCTACCAAACTAGGTACCTATAGACTTTAGTATATTAAAATGGTTTTGGAGGCACATACAATAGAATTTAATAGTCACATACTACTGACCCAAATATTTTCCCAGGAAAGCCAAATGCCTTTTAAGCAGTGGCAACAACAGCTTATTAAGGAGTTTTCTATCAATTAATGATAACACACATAGCCATCAAAATTTATGAATAAAAATTGAGTAACTTTGGATGCACCTAACTCTTTACAGATAAAATCAAGTAAGGCAGCAGCCCCTTCTCTTCAATTAATAACACACCATATTTGCACAGGCACCATGATCCTATGTGTATATGTTCACTGATTCACATTTCCAGCAGACTACCTAAAAGCTGCCAGCATAGAACATTTCTAAGGTATTTTTACAGAACTAAATTTTAACTGCTTCTGTACAGATTGCATACGTTTTATAAAATCTTCTAGGAATTAATCCACTAGAAAAATACAGACAAAAGCAGAATGTTTGCTACTTTTTATATTTTTTCCTCTGTGCTTTTCTTAAAGGAATATATTGAAAAAAAAAAACTTAGTCACATTTTTCTCAACAAGAAGCGATATGCACTCTAGAGGACTATCAAGGAGGGCTTTTCCTTTAGGAATTGCTATACAAAAAGTAAAAGAGTGAAGGAGGTTGCGCAGTGGAGATTCTATACTCTTCATGCATTTTTTACCAATGTTTCCTCTTTTGTTCTTTGCTTTCTGTGTATTTAATAAATACAAAGAACAGTTTCTTGCTTTGCTAGAAAAGTTAAGTCTCTAGCAACTCAAAAAAACCCCACCAAAACCCAACACACTAAACTTTTAGGGTGTCCCACCCTAAAAAGTGGGACAGGCTGAAATTATAGCATCAGAGAATTATCTTTTTTTACACACTGAGAGACTGAAAATACCTTATGAAGAACATTACAGTGATCTGTAGCTCTGCTGGCTTCTCAGTTATCCATAGCTCTATGGCAGGGCAAAGAATACTACCTATTCCTAATAAAAACAAGATAAATAAGGTTAACTGTTTATTGTAACAGGGTCGAAAGCCATTAGGAAAAGCAACAGACAGGAGAGCTGGCATTGCTCCATACCACTGCAATCTTCAGCAAGAACAAGTGAAAAAAACTTGTCAGGGAAATCACAGAAGAGCAAGCTACTACAAGCTACTACGGGTATGGACCATATTCCAAGAACATATGGATAAAATCCTTTCTGGTTAGAACAAGCACCGAGTCAAACAACTTAATTTTATCCGCCAACTTCAACGTATGCAGCTGGCCCAGATCAAATTATTTCTCTATTTCTATGAACCACTTCACCACACAGATACTTATTTTAGCTTTAGCAGAGCACAGAAACATGTATTTGAAAAGACTGCCCTTCCTCTTTCAAAACTGGTATCAGTTCAAGCTGAAATTTCTCCCTGCGAGAATGCCTTTCAGCTGACACACAGTAAAAATGGGACTCTTGTCATCAGTCTTCTGAGAACACCTGCAGAGCTCACTTTTACAAAAACCTGTATGATTTTCAAAATGTGATTTTTTTTTTAAACTTTATTTGCAAATATGTGGGGGTATTATTTATAAAAAATAATTGCCACTTGTTTTAACCACCATGGAGACAAACATAGTGGAAGTCCACAGACTCCCATTTGAAATAATGACTTTTCCAATCTCAGCTACAGATACAGTCATGGGACTAAAACAGCAAATGCTTCTGGTCATAAAAAGCAGTAAAATAAGGAGAAGACATGTTAGAGTATCTTCTGACTCTAAAATTTTGTATGAATGCCCTGAAGTAAAAGGCATGCAAATAATTCAAAGAAAATACATGAACAAATACGCCTTTTTAGGACTCGCTGTTACTGTATTTTCTCTTTAAGTTGGTTGCACTAAACTTTTGATAAGCTAATGTTCACCCACTGAATTAGTTACATAATTAAAAAGAGATACATTAAAGTGCTCCCTAAAATTAAAAGGAAAAAAGATAATTTCTACTACTTAAAGCCTAATAATAAGGGACTTCACTAACATTTAAATTTTAGGACCCTGCACGTCTCGAAATAAAAGTAGCAGAAAATTTCACAGGAAAACTTGCTTGTGCTCTAAACCTCGCTTTTGGTGTAGGTGAACCTCTGCAGGGGAGGCTGAGCTCATTTGTTGGAAACCACTGCTCTAGATCACGAATGACAGGCTTGCCATGGAGTCTTTCAAGAGGCACTTAAGCATCTGACATGTCCTTTAAAAATATACGGAGCATGAACCTTTAGATCTTGAATTAGTGAAACTAGTGAGCGTGGTAGTGTATTGTCAGGATATGGGGGGGTCTTTGGTGACCAACTGAAAATCAGAAGTGCAATTTTATTAATAGTTGGTATCACTTAAAATGTTCTAACTATGGTAAACGTGGAAAGACAGTCAACGTACAGAGGGGTTAACCATCTCAGCCACCTCTATTGCTGAATCTTTGATTATTAGTGTAATCTAATAATTGGCATAGTTATCATAACAGTCTTCATCTTGGTTGCACAGGAAATGCTTAGAGCACTCTGACTAACTTCATTCTTCTTTATATGCTATAGACATAATCATGTCTCCACACAAGACACGCACATGTGTCTGTCAAAAAGCTGTCAAAAGTCCAGTGCAATCAGGTATCTAATTCATTGGTACGGAGAAATATACACTAATCAAAATCAGTGTTGGTCACCTTTTCCCCAAAGCAAGATGATTTTGGAAAGATTTTTGGAAAACACATCAAAGTTTTCACTTGTAATTTGGAAAAAAAATTAAAATAGTATCTTTTTCTCATGGTTTAATATTGGAAATCAATCTCTTGAAAGATAACTGGCCAAAACCACCTCATTATCGTTTTGCACATATTACCTGAATTATAAGAAGCTACCGATAAGGGACATTTACTGTTTGAGTTTTTAAAGATTATATTTCTGTCATAAAATGGTAATTACAGGTAAGGTAAATATCACAGAATGCTATGCATGCAATTCCAGGTCAGTGAAGGAAGCTGTTGCTTTTACACTCAACCACAGTCACTCATCTGACATTTTATATAGCAGTCACAAGACAACGTATCATGATATCAAAGGCTACCACATGACACTGCAACCCACTTCTCAGAAAACTTACCTAACTATTAATTTTGCGTTCTCATTTAGATGGAATTGAAATAAAGGGAAAAAACCACTTTTAAAGGTCAAATTAAGTATTTCATTCTATATCCTTAAGCAAAACGCAGTTTGGAAAGTTTATTATTGTTTAATCACTTTGATCTTTACAGAAAGAGCTACAGTGTCAGAAGTGGAAGAAAACTGGCAGGCAGTAATAACAATAACTCATGAAAACTTCCAAATATATGGTTGAAAGGGATTTTGCTCTAATACTAACTTCTAATGAAGAGCTGTGATAAATGAAATATAAACTACTTTGTTTTAAATTCTCTTTACTTCCAAGAGGTGGTCCTTACTATGGAAGAAAGTTCAAGGGTTAATTAATAGGGTTAATCCTATTAGCTGTGTTTGATCTCCAATTTGCATCATAGACTCAAATTTAAAAATTGAAGTTCCTAAGTTTCATTATTTGCTTTAAGGCCACAGTCATTTTATTTTCTATTATTAAACCTAACTCTTGAGAAAGTATGTTGCCACAAGAGAACTGCTGATATTGAATACTGTTAGCTATTTGTCCAATATGATTCCCCACTTAAGGAATCTCCAGTGAATGGGAAATATCATATGACTTGCTTCAAAAGTCTGTCGTAGGTAAATTGGAATAGTTCCTGGAGCAGAACAGAAAACACCACTCCAAAGATGAGCACATTTTTCCATACTGATGCTTAATGGCTACCACCGATTTGCACAGCAACAAGCCACAGGGAGACCAGCGAGACGAAAGCCCTTGAATCAGAGGGGGGAAAAAAAACCCAAAGAACTGTAATTCATATTGCATTTTCCACTAGCATCTGAAATTTCTAATAAGGATCTCCATGAGACAAATGAATTTGCTGCAGAGTAAATACCACAAAAGAAATACATTCTAAAGAGTGAATTTCCCATGACAAGAAACTATTTTTTAATTTTAAGAAAAATTAAACTAGCAATTTCATCTCTGATGTGGACAGGGTGGTTAAAAAACAGTTAAATAACTCTACCCATTTATGCAAACTACATTACTACCGAAAGAGGAAGGACTAGCCTAATTACAGTGTGAGAAAATACAGAAAAGCAGGACCAGCTTCTAAAAACACTTTTGGTAAAGTCTTTGTCCTACCGTAGCTACAGTTCTTGGGAATACCTGCTAGGCACCGAAGATGAAACAACAGTAACTTGAATTTAGAAGTGCGTATGAAAATGGAGGGCCTGCCTAAACATCGGAGCTGGAAGGGGCCCAAGCTGGCGAGCACGGGGCTGCGCGCAGTGGGGGCTCGGGGCCAGGCCTATCCCGGGTGGGACACCCTGAGCACCTCTGCAGGGCACGCCAGCCCTCCAGGGCAGCTGGAGCAGGACAGAGGCTGTGCACCCCTGCACCCAGGGTGCTCACCCGCCCGTGCTCACTTACTGTAACGCAGCATTGGGAGCTTCCTCATGAATGCCCCAGGAGTAAACAAACCTCAGTCACCACCACATTAAGATCCCTGTTTTTTTTACCCCCAAGCGCAGCAGCGAGGTGTCCACGCGGCACAGCCTGTACCTGGCATCCCCAGCGCTTTGCCCCAGATGGGTGACTTAGGGCGTGGGACACGGGGCTGGGGGCATTTATGGCCAACGGGCGCAGCTGCCGAGGATCCCCGTAGGGAGCCTGGGCGAAGGTCCCCAGGGGCCGCCCGGGCCTGCGAGGCCGTGCTCCAGGACCACGCGAGGGCTGGTTTTCTGGGGCAGATGTGC
>NW_008794743.1:1359873-1391182 GCF_000699145.1 Aptenodytes forsteri | reverse complement strand
CGTGCCCCACCCGCCCCCCCCCGCAGCAGCCCCGGCCTCGGCCGCCTCCGGGCTGCGAGGAGGAGGGCGCAGACGCCCTGAGGCTCCGCGGGACGGCGCCGCTGGGCGGGAAGCGGGGACTCGCCGCACTTACTCGGGGAGACGGGGCGGGCAAACGGCTTCAGTTCTACCTTGAGCTTCACTGGTTTTTTTACTACCCTCCCTTGAAACAGATAAAATATCTGCAGAGTAACGTAGCAGTCTGTGCTAAATAGGACACGGCACGCAAAGAACAGGTAATTAATTAAATACTATTTTTAAAGGATTGCCCTTCCCCACACTTGGCACAGGGAGTTGCTTAGCCATTTCCTAATTTTGAGTACACTTAGCAGTGCTATTCTGGAAAATTACTCACAAACAGTATTTAAGACACGTGGTTGCCTTTTCTCTATATTTTATTGGTTCAGAGCATAAATGTGAGTTTTACAAAGTCATTGCATTTCGGGCGAGGAAGCTCAAGCAGTGTTCAGCAGCACTAGACATTAATCTCATGGACAGAACTTGCTCAGGCTTCTTGGAAAAATTCCGTCCTTCATCTAGAATACATACCAGAGCTAGTTAGTTGCTATGTTGCCTGAGGGGGAAAAAAAAAAAGAAAAAGTAAAGTAACACTAAGGATTTGCAAACAGCCTTGAAAATAGATTAAACACTCAACTTTTTTTTAAAAAAAGCACTATTGACATAATAATTTGCACTTCACTTGTAGTTAATTGGGTAAGTAAAGACTGCACTTTTCTTTAGAGATGAGCACATTGCCAGTGGTCCAACAAAAGTATGTATGTGGATGAAGTAGTGCTGAAAGTGTCACAATCGTGAATGCAAGAAAGGTGCCAGCTCGGCAGTTCTGGAGCCTGCCCTTTTCTGTCCCAAGGTAAGTATGTTCACGGTAGCATCATCTCTTTATGCTGTTCCGCAAAGGTTAAATCAAGTCAGAAAGGTTAGTGAGCATAACGGTAACACTTCCCTGAGAAATCAAACTGTTTTGGAACAGTTTGTTTGTTCCAAAACAAAAGTCCGCCCCTCGAAGACCACTGCCTAGCACAAGGCCTTGGGAGACCAGTTGTAGCTGTGTATCATGGACACTCCTTTGGAAAGGTGGCATAAGCAGAAAAAGTCACAACTGCAGTAAGTCATCTCAATCATCTACTCAAGGAAGGTATTTAAGACTAAATAGGGTCAAATTCTCAACACTTAGTGAATGTTTACAGAATTCTTGTTCCCTTTGAAGTCAGTACAATGTATTCAGTAGTAGAGTTCAAGTTACACGTGCTTTCCACAATTCGTTAAACATGTTAATTCCTCAGATGAGGAAAATGCTTGTATCCTGCTCAAAACTTACAACTTTGTTTCTCAAACTGAAGGAACAATATGTACTGAATATGTGCTCAGAGGAATTTATGTAACATTTGTTCACACCAGAAGCTTAGTGCTGATGTGCTCTGCTGAAGACAGTAAAAAGTTTTTGAAGCAACTGCAAAACATCCTAGAACACTAAAAATCCTCTTCAGTATGTTTTGCATTCCAACCTATGCCCTTTCTTTAAACTTCTAGATGGCAAGAATAACATTATGCAACATAAAAGCTTCATTTATGTATCTCTTGAAGATTAGAATCTTTCTAAAGAAAAATGATTTTGAAATCTTACATTATATTGATCACTTCGGTATAGTTCAAGAATTCTAAAGAGCCACTAGTCAAGCAAGCTGGAAAAAATCATTTAGGAAAAAGGCAATTTACCAGATTATAAAAGCTGGATACATTCTACACATGTAGACCAGCGGCAAGTTGTTGGTACAAGTGTGCACCATTTGTATAGTAATTGCTAGTCTGCAACCAAAAATAGATCCAGGAACTGTAATAAATCACCATTTTTAAGCAGTGTAAGTATGCCTGCTATTTCCTTTTAACAAATGGAGAATGCAAATGTATTTAAAATGTTATTTGGATTCAGATACATGCCACTAACTTCTGTGAGAACTGAAGGACTTGCAGAAGTGATTTTAGGACTGCTGAGCATCTAGAACCAGTTCAGTTCAAGGGGATCTGCAAGATAATGTTTAAACGGCTGGTCCTAAAGCAGCAAATTTGTCTGCCAGAAGCAGTCTGAAAAAAACCCACAACAAAACAAACCAAAACCAACAAATAATAAGGTGTATCAAGAATGTAACTCTAGCTTTCTGTTGCTTAAGGTAAAGAGACAATACATCCTTTCACCTAAATACACAGTTTATTAGATGAAGATGTAAAAAGCATGAACTTCAGAAGCCACTTGTCATCCATGTGTTTCCCATTCATTCCTTAGGGCACCCATTTGGGTGTCTCAACCATTACTCTGCTTTGTAGACAAAAACCATTCTTTCCTTAGGTTTGCTAATTTTCATACCAATTGTGAGTTACTGCCAAACCGCAGTAATTTGAAAATCAAGAACTATTGCTAATACAATAGCCAACAAACATTTCTGTCAAGTCCTTCAATATTCAGTGTTGAAGGAAGCTGGACAAAGAATATTTGCTATAGTAATTCATGATATTTGTGCCTCATGTTACTTAAGAGTCATAGCTTTCACATAACACTGATTTAAAACAACAACAACAAAAAAGCAAATGTTAACAGCTTAAGTGAGTAGATAATTCTTAATCAAATTGGAGATTGTGTCTCATTATCTTTACTGGCATTGCTAAGAAGTTACTTTGGAAGGGTATTTCATGACACTAAACGTCTGGAAAAATGGTTCCTTATGAAGCTGAAAGTCATTGAAATAATATACTTAGATTTAAGCAATCACTACAGGAATAGAGGATATTTCAGGAGAAATCTAAAGAACAGTCAAGTTTAGGAACAAGCAAAGCCATACAAAAACCCTTGTGGTTTGCCACTGAAGTTAAGCAAAGCTTTGCAGATGCAACTCAGCTGGACACCCTTCCACAACACATGTATCAAAAATAGAGTGGAAATGCCAACTGTATAAAAACTACGCAGAATATTTCATAAAAAATACTCCAAATACTTTTCATTACGTAACTTTTATTTGAGACACACATTGTTGTAAAAAAGTTCACATGGAATAATAAAACCATTGGAATATGAAGTCTTTTTTAGGGGTTGGGTTTGGTTTTTTTGTCTATACACATCAATACACAATTAATGATTAGGTTTACAAGTTAACCACATGACAAGTTCACTTTTATCTGCAGGAGCTTTTCACATTACACCTTTATACCAGAGATAAAATGTGCTTAAACACACACAGTAGAACACTTCTATTTCAAAATTAAGCATTTTCTCAAGGACTATACTTTTTATTCTGAATTTAGTAGCTATATAGCATTAAAATAACTGTAATTAAAGTTTTATTTGCAAAAATGTTCGTAAGGCCATAGGAATGCACTAAAATACTTAAATTCACCAGAAACAAGAAAAATCAATGGAAATCCTGCTTTTGTGAAAGAAAGAAATACAAGTTTTATTTATAAGAACGAGAATGGCATAAGCAGTTCAGTGAATGGAAGAGAAAAAAGACCTATTATCCCCTACAGACCAATCCTTAAGTTTAACATTACAAAGTTTCAGTTACATTAATAGATAACCAAATAACAGATGCATTTTCACAAATAACACATTTATGCATTTTACATATTATTCACGTACTTTCAAATCATTATCCATTCACAATATTTTAATGTGATATGTATATTCAAGACTCCTTTATTCACTTGTGAAAGTGATCCACTTAATTCACTTGACTTTAGCAGACTAGTGTGGGAAAAGTACTTACAATGGGAAATACTTTCTGTAAAAAGAACTACAGGTCTGAAAAGTCAATTAGCATTTTTGAGACTGTCCCCCAACTAGAAAAGTGAGCTGCGTTAAGTTTCATGAGTGGTTTAAGCTTTAGCAATAATAGAACTTCCAGACAGTAAGTAAATCAAATATTCTGTATACACTCAACAAAAACTTCTTGTGCATGTTTTGCTGAGCACAGACTGAAAGCTAAAATTGCAAAGCACTGAGACCAGTTTGGGTTTTGTTTGGCTTTTTTTTTTTTTTTTAAACCATTTAGAAAAATATTGGTCAAGATATAGTGCACAGACATGGGTCTGAGGGAAAGATTTCATAAAATTCAATAGCATAAACAGCATTTTTGTTTTATGGAAATCCACCAAAAAATGTCTGCCTTTCCTGAAAGGTTAATGGCAATTTCTGGAACAAAACAGAAATACATTTGCTGCTTAATGAATAATAATTATATGACTTTTATTCTAATGGACATTAGAATACTAACTAGTTCACTGAGGTATGGTTAAGAGTCCTTCAAAATTTAGATTATATAGTCTTGAGCAAAGTAGCAACAGAGACTGCACAAAACAATCATAGTGATATTAGAAAAGCCTGTAGTACCCAGCATCTGATGCGTAGGCAGAACATACCATTTATCATCACCCGCTTGTCTAAAGGAAAATATAGCTAAAAATTCCCAGTAAAACATACAGCTGATTTGCACGCTAAGATACAGCACATTTTTCAATGTCTGACAAGGCAGACTGTACACAGGAAGAGGTCTATACTGACCAAAAGTTAGCACACCGATAAAGTGCAGCCACTCAGCCATTTAATACTGCTGGAGAAGAGGGGTGGGGGCAAAACAACAAAGAAAAAGAGAGAAATCTGCATTTTACCTTATCCATAAGACCACATGAAATTAGAATTCTTCAGTTTCAGCAGGGGACAACAAAATTGCATTAAATTCTTCTACAAATAGAAAAAGATGAACTTTACATGAACATTAAGCAAAGTGAAATATTTACTGCATTATTTTATCATGCATAAAGTGAATTTCCTATGGTCTTACCTCACATTTATGTACAGTTTAGCACAGCTAAATGTAAGAAAATAGCAAGTTTTTTTCTCCCCCCCGCCCCCATACAGAGCAGATACCCCAATTTGCTGCTGCTTCAAGAAGCACTTCATAGACTCTACTACTTACAGGCTCTTTCAAAGGGAAGTTCATGGAGACTAATATTGAATGAACATTAACCACACAGCGAAGACAGGAAAAACAATACAAAGCATTCTGTAAACGGTGCCAAACACAGAACATGTCAGTTTTGGTTTGCAGACAACCCCTGAGATAAAAATCAAAGTATTACGACACCAAATAAGTCAGAGGTAAATTACTGAAAATAAACAACATTCATAATTGGTGTCACAACACTTTCTGTATAGAAGCACTTTTTTTAACCATACAGAAAACATAACTGCTTTAGCCCGTCCAAGAAAAACATCAAGGGTAGACAACAGAGCAGTTAGGGTTGCTTTGTTTTTTCACTAAACCTTGTTGCCATGAAGATTTTTCTGTTTTAGTGCAGCAACAGCAGTTTATGAGATTCACCATCTAGTAACAATAACTATTTCTATTAAACTACACGTGGGGACAGGTTCATAACCACTTAAAACTTAATGGAAACAGCTACTAATGTTAAACCTTTTAAAATCAAAAGTCTTTAAATCTAACACTATTGGCCCGTTCACTTTCAAAATATTTACAACAGACCCAGAGATGACAAATTCAGTACCTGACACCACAAAATGAAGCGGTTATCTGTGGTAACCACCAACTCACTGTTTACGACTCTAGACAATGTAGTGAAGCAAAAGCAAGCACGTCAGACGTTAACTTTGACAATGACAGAATGCACCTATCCCCTAATGACAAACATGCTGGACACAAACTTGTAGTTAAAGCTTACAATGGTCCAAGTTTGGCACATCAACAGAACTAAAGCACCTGTTTTAATTGCTCATTGAGGAAATTTTTCAGAAGACAATAAAAAAGTAGTAGAACAAAGACTAGGTTATACAATGCTCAGTTGAGTAAAAAAAGGCAACTACGTTTCAACTCTGCTTCTAACAGTCTAGGTCACTGTACCAGTTTTTGATGAAAAAATAACTTAACTGCTTGAGCAGACCAAAGAGGGCTTCACACATTCAGCATTAACTGCATAACTAATAGCACATTATAGCCCTAACGTGACCGTTTCCTTAGTGCCAGAACTTGATAAACTTTAGCAACTGCACAGGAAGCTAGTTTTTGGACACCTCTGTTGTCAAGGGTCAATGCTTACAGACTTTAAGGAACTATCCTCAGAATTACAGTAGAAATGGAAGTCACCTTTAGAAGCAGTCATTTCTGAACAAATGAATCCACAAAGAGGTTACTCAAAACTCATGCATTCAGCTTCCACAAGCCACTTAAGTGATAGCGATGAGGCCAATTTGTGACGATGATTTCAACTCCAGAGTGTACTTCCTCATCAGAAACAGAGAAAGGTGCAGACAGTTTGAGCTAACAAAGGGAAGTTAAGTGAGGAAAGACACTGTGTTTATTCAAATAACTGAAAGGTGCATCTGTGAATCAGACAGTGACTGGCAACTCAGAACACAGCTTTGCTAAGTCTGGTAAAGAAAAAAAAGCAACATAACTACATTCAGAATAGAAGCCATAGCTTCTGCATGAACAGATTTGTGCATCTAAGAGACAAAACCCATACAAATTGTTAAATGCCAATTGCTACAGTAATTCTCATCACTAGAGTGTCAACATCCATACTGCAGTCATGGCCACAAGTATACAGCATAGAAAATAATGAAGTGAGAATTTTTCCCCTGGCTCTTCTGCTTGAAATAAATGTTTAAAAAGAGAAAGAAAAACGTGCACAAATCTGTTAAGAATCTTACTTACAAGTCAAACTGTGCAAATACAAATGTAAGATTGTGCTGTAACAGGCAGTAAGAGGCCAATATGGATGTGCAAAGTTAAAAGAAACATAGCAGCTTTTGCAACAGGCAATAAAACAGAAAGTAAAAAAGGAAAACAAGTTAACTCTTGCATTTGTGTCTCCACTTCATAGCTTCCATATCTGAGAAAGGAGAGCCTGACAGGTCAATAGGCTTAGTGAGCAAAATCCACTTGGTATTTTGTGTATCGCAGTCTACGTTCAATGGAGCTCTCAGCAGCAGCTTGGTGGTATTATTTCTGAGGCTTTGTGACCCTGTGCTTTCAAAGAAGCAGAAAAGGTTCTAAGTGTGCTGCAGTCTATCATTATAAGTTCATCAAAGTAGCGTGCATCGAAAGAAGCTGCTCTTCTTAGATCGATTTTCTGTTATTTTTACTGGCCCACCTGCCCCTGATGAACTGTTGTCATTCTGAAAGAGAAAAGAGTATCAACATCATAAAATGCAGAAAAAAAATAAGTCTAGCTTTCCTAGTTTCCCTCCCCGCTTCCCCCCTTGCAAGGTAATAACCAGAGCAGAGGTTTGTTGCAACTTGAGCTCCTCAATTATCCAGACTCTGTTAATCACTCAGTAAAACTGCCTATTTTAAAAAGAAACATTTATCCAACAATCCAGATCTCAAGTATTAGCTGAAGGAGTGACTACGTAATTTGACATTTAATAAAGCAAGGATCACACTGTTACATTTCAAGAGAACACATCAGTTTCAGGCTGCCCAATGTTAATGTTCATGCAAAATAAAGAAAAATTACACGCTGATGTGTAATAATGCGTGATAAAGCACTGTTTGCTCAAATTTGGTCTAGCATCCACTGTAATCCCCAGGAGTTTTTTGGTAGGGCTACTACTCAGCCAATTATTATAGCCATCATTTCAATGTATCTAGTTTGTATGCCAATTGGAAATACAAACCATTTTTCTGTTGAGCTTTGTCATAATGTCCCGTGCAAGTGTGAAAAATGCCTGGTGAGGAGCAGAAATAAAAAAAAAAAAAAAGAGTTAGTTACAAGACACATTAAAGACAAGATAGATTTGGAATAGCCAGACACATTAATAATACAGTATTCTGTAGGGCACTGCTAGCACTTCAAGTTGCAGGGCACTATGTACAATAGCTGTTTACTTAAAACTGCAATAAGCACGCTTTAGAAGGAAAAACTATTTATTTTTAGTCTCCATCCCTCCAATCTTTGATGCAAGTGAACAGATTTTCCCATCGCATACCTCGGGGGGGGGGGCGGGGGGGGACGCAGAAATCTGCTGAAGAGAAGGCTGCATACACTAATACTTTTTTTTTTTGCCAAACTGTACTGTGCATCGCAACTAGAAACCCACAGAGAGGTTTGAGGATGGCATGCCTGGGAATTCACAATAAGGTTAGCTTGCCTTCTGTCCTCCAAAAGTTTTGCTCCTGGGCTATCTATAATGTTATTTATGCTTCCAACATCCCTATTTAAAAAAAAAAATAAAAAAAAAAATCACTCTGCCAAATCTCAGCATCTCAGACTTCAATGTATGGAAGGAGCAAAGAAACTTTTGTAGCAGAAAAATTCTGCAATTCTCCAGAAGCAGGGAAAAGCAAGATTTTAGGCTATCTGGAGATATCAACAATGCAAGGACAGTTCCAGAATGTAAAAAACTGTAAACATTTCCCCTCTCATTGTGTTCAGAATATATCCAAGGACAGGGACGCTCATTTAATGCAAATAAATCACAACAAATAAATTAATTCACTTCTGATCACAAGAATATCACAACTGTGTCATTTCCCACAAGTTAAGCATTTGGTGGAAAGAAGACGAAATCGTTACTTGCTGAATGCCTATACCAGCTGCATTTTTTAATGCTTTCTTCACTACTCGTGACAATTTTAAAAAATATTCAGATAGCCAAGCCATTTAGAGTAAGCACAAACTAATGTTGTACATTTAGTGACCTACAGGAGTCAAAATGAAATTGCAGGGCATGTCATGAAAGAGCAAGTCAACCATCTGTAGGAACTAATGAAGAAGATGGGTATTTTTTGTTAGGAGACTATAGCAGCTAATACCAATGGTGGATAGCAAATGTTCACACTTCCATTGTCTGCTGTGAGAATCATAATGACACTGTGAAAATCAGGCCAAGCACTATTCCAGATGCAGCACAATGCAAGTAAGTCCATTCTAACTATATTGTATAACAAACATCCTGCAACCAGAAAAAAATGCTCGGCTGGCATGGCATTCAGTCACGTTATTTTAAAGCAACAATCTCTTTAGCTCCTAGTTAATGTTAGCTGCATGATCTGAATTAAGTACATGTTTGGAGGACTTTTAAAAGGTATCCCATCGATACATATGGAAAGGCTTTTAGATGATTAGATACAGGAACAACATTTAAGAACAAGTCTGCCTTATCTGAATGAATGAATCTTAATGTAACTGCCTTTTGATATCATATTATTTTCTTGTCCATGATTTTCATAGAGTTAAGATACTCCCCCCACCCTCCCTGAAATGACAAGAGTGATTCAGGGTAAGATAGACTGGAGTTGAGCCACTCTTCCTTCCACTTCTATTTCCTTATGCTCTCACAAATAGGGATCTTGTGTTTTTAGCACAAAATTTATTTGCAGGAAAACAGATTGCAAGTCTATAGATAGAGTATTATAAGCCGCCTCCCTCCTCTAACATCAGCTTATGACAGTCTATGCTGATGTTCCAGGTTACATAAAAATTTTCAGTCTCATCTGCATAGCACATATTTAGTAGTAACCTAACGGCTCCTTGACACAGTAGCACATGATTCCGAAAGTAAAGAATCTTGAATCCAATTTCCTGCACAAAGCATTGTTCTAAAATTACACGTATTCCCTGTCCAAAAGCACTTGTGATTTAAGTAGCAAGGCACAGAAATCTAAAGCAACTGTTTGCTACAACAATAGTAAACCCATTTAAAAAAACAATTCCAGACATTACCAGAAAACAAAGATATGCTGGATTTTACAGTAGCTCTGCCCAGTAGATCATGAAACACACCTCCATGTTAGTAGTTCAAGAAATATACCTAAGTTTAACACCCATCTCTTACCTCTTCCACATTTATGCTGGATTTTGCACTTGTCTCCAAAAATTTGATTCCATAATCAATTGCTAACTGGAAGAGAGGTTAAAGTTTTTCAGTGTTTTTGAAGTTCCTTTTTAAAAGGAATGTTTCACATAGGTTCATAATAGCACAGGTGCTGTATGCTGCAAGCAAGCTTTAAAAACAAAACCAAACAAGCTTCATTTCTGCTTTTCTCTTGCAAAAACATTAAAGTTACTGGACAATTAGACAAAATATTAGAACAGGCCATACCCTCATTTAAATTCAAAACACACAAAGATTAATTGCTCACAAAAAGACTTATTTAGGACCTAAAAGAACATCAAGATAGAATCTTCATTGATATGGATTTATGGACCAGATAACTACATATAATCATTCCATAAGTTGTGTTACTAGCAACTGCACTACTTTAGCTGTGTACATGATAGATTATATAGTATTCTTACTTGCTTGTTTGCTCTGCAGAACAACTGACTACTTAAGCTTTAATAACAGTACTTATGACAAGAGTAAGTAACCACCATGGTGAATTGAGTGCAACATGATGAAACTATATACAAAGCCTTATATTGAGATTTAGAATTCTTCATGCTATAGCAAAGGTCAACATTCTTTACAGGATCTTCCCCTCAAGCCAACAGTACCATTAAGTTTATTCAAACTTGAAGACAGTCAAGCACTATTTAGAGACAAAAAAAACAAACCTGGCATCCTATAATATATGAAAGTTTCTGAAACAAGAGGTTTGAGGCCCATTATCTCTCATATGCCTAAAAAATACCAAATATCTAGCAGACAAAATCCTAAGAAAAGTAGGCTTTTAAATAAGGTAAGTCACCAAAACTTACCTTCTCCCCTTTTTCTTTTGAGACTTGTCTTTTTTCATTCATATCACATTTATTACCCAGGATCATTCTTTCTACATCTGAAGAGGCATGCTGAAAGAAGAAAAAGTAACCTCTCAGAAACAAAGTGCATCATTATTTAAAAGAAACTTATGTGTCAAACTCATCCACAAATAAGTATTTTATTTTTAAAAAGTTATCTAATGTGAAGACATTATTGAGAAAGAGACTGACTTTTGAAACAGGCAATTTAATATTTAAATATTAAAACAGGTTGGAATAAATACTCCTAGATTAAATTTGCCCGAGTATTAGTACAGATCAAACACAGCACCATGAGCTCTGTACCAGGTTGCGCACATGCATTTGGCTATTCTGGAAATATAACGGTACACACTTTACTTCAAAGTGGTGCATGGACATCTGGGGTATTTGGTTGGAGTATCATTATGCGATACATTTGCATTTTTAAAATAGATTATTAATAAAAGACTTTTTAAGTACTAATCACTTCGGCAGGAGAACTTCAACAAGAGAACTTTTCTAGCCCAGTCACTATTGAATCAAATTGATCACTAATACAGGAATTTTGCTTAAGAGGCAAAGAACAATACTAAAGAAAAGCCCATGGATTTTATGTTTAAGGGGGAAAAAAAAAAAAGTAAGATTCTGTTACCTAACTACAGCTTCACTAAAATTAAGATTTCTCCTCTAACTTCATAATGACCTATCCCTACTTGACAGCATGTCCCATTAAATAACTTACAGTAAGTTAGCAGGAAGGAAGCTTACCCAAGACCAAATGAAAAGGTCAAAAATCTCTAATCGGGCAAACATACGACACAATAACAACTGAAATTAGACAGATTTGTCATCATCTCAGTGAAAGGTAGATACCCTAAGATCTTGCTCCTTCCCATTCCTTAGACACACCCAAAAGCAAAAAAGAACAATAAAAGTCATATAGTAAGAACAGTTTTGAAACACTTTATGCTTACTTTTGAAACTTAAGTTTTCTACCTTCTATCCCTAGATGAATGTCCTGGTTTTGGCAGGACAATGAACAATATAATATTCTCCCCATTAATAACCACTGCTGCATTCACTGCACAGTCTAACTTAGCCATATATGTTGGCTACTATAACGAAAATGAATAATTACTTGATTATTATTTGTCCCAGGGAAGTCATAAGATGTCACGAGTAAGAAGTACTTTCCAAAGCACCTACCTCCTCTATGTTTCTTATTCAGTTTTTTATGTTGTCAAAAGACTTTTCATTTGTGATGTCATATACCAACATAATTCCCTAAATAAAATTAAGAAAATCTAGTTAGATGAGCTAGCACTATTGGTTGACTTTTGATGTATGCTGTTGGTTTGATTATACTTGCAAGAAATTTAACATACGACTTATGCACCTATAATCCTTTTTCAAAGCATTACGCCGTTGCTGAGAATTTACCCAAAATATTACTACTTAACATCTTTTGCCACTGTTAGAGGTCAAACACACCACCTATATGAAGTTTTAAATTCTTAGTCTATAGTCAGGAAATGTTTAGAAATTCTACTACAACAGCAACCAGGACTCTATTGTTAAAGTCAAGTTTAGAAGCAGCAGCTTTACGCAGTCAAAGATGACAAACCTGTGAGATCCAATCTGCTGGGGCCAGTAGATACTTACAGCAAAGCTAACGCTAGGTGCTCTCCCCAAAGCTTTACCTCTTTCAGACAGTTATGTACATATACTAGCATGGGCTCTCAACAATTAGCAAAGCATGGGAAACCACACAACAGCTGCATTAAGGACGGATTGCTAGGTTCACCTCCATTCCTTATTGCCTTTCCAATCATTCCTCATAGGACAAAGACAAGTCCTTGGCCATGGACTGCAAGGTGGGGAGAAGACCATGTCACTGCCAAAACCTTTTTAAGTACTAGAAAGCTCTAACACAGAGCCACAACCATTACTATTTTTCTCCATCTGTATTCCGTAACAGTGAAGTTATTTGGACCCACAGCCAGCCTATGAATGGAACGGATCTGTTCATACAGAGCAATAAGAACATGTAGTAGCAGCATAGCTAGTAATCAGCAAGTTGAAATTAACAGTGTCCCAACATAAAGTATCTCAAATCACAGCATTAAGAACCACCACAAGCAGTTGTACCACAAAGAGTGCAGGCTCGAAGTCAGTTATTTGACTTCAAGTCATTCTTAATGGAGGAAAAGTAACAGTAGCTTTTGTAGGTGATTGTATATCTAGCCCAGATTTTGCATTCTCTACTGGCTGAAGGAAAAGCAATTCAGTGAAATACACTTTTAATATTAAAATAATTCATTACCTATTTTTCAAACATTTCAAATGTTTAAAGGGATTGATTGCCTTGTCTGATTAAAGCTTGGCAACTTAGCTTATTGTAATCTGCAGAAATTTTAATTATATTAAAAAAGACAATAGGGCTTGAAGTTTCATCACAAAAACAGGACTAGACAAAGTACCAGCAGGTTTAAAAAAGAACAAAGAACCACAAAACAAAAAAAAACCCCAACCAAACCACAAACTTTATTCCCCACATCTCAAGCCACAATTATCCAATCCTCCAGTTGAAGACTTACGTGATATAACCTTAAGAACAGCAAACCATTTACACTAGTTGTGCCTAATTTTTCTGAAGTGAGAGCACTCACCATGGCTCCTCTGTAGTAAGCTGTTGTGATTGTGCGGAATCTCTCCTGGCCTGCTGTATCCCTAAAATTCAGTGAAAACAAGTACTTGTTGGAGGTGATCTTTATACTCCTCTGTACTTAGAGATGTCTTTTTAAACAGAGTAACAATGTATTGATACTCATTATGAAAAAATACCATTTAGAAGCTGTTTGCACAAGTTTCTTCAGCCCTCAACATCTTCCTCGCTCCCAAGCTATCCTACTTACATCAATGGTTATAGCAGCACCATAACTACGGCACAAAAGCATTTAAATTTTCATGCAAGCAATAAAACTCAGCATTACACAGCCTTCCCTAGAATAATTAAAAAAAGGCAGCTCTGATGCATCCGAGTCCTGCATTAAACAAAAATTAAGACATGCAGCAGTAAAATATTTTAGGATAGTGCATTTTCACGTACCGTTAGCTATTAAAATCAGCCACTATACCTTAGTGTGCTGATATTTTATCCTAGATGACTTCAAAGCAGTATCTGTCTGTGAGTGAACAAGAGGACCAAAGTGTTTGGCTACTAGTCACACCTAGGGGGAGCTGAACCCCAAAGGCCTGACAAAAACAGCTTTTTGACTTCTATTACAGACAGAAAATTTGTACCCACCACTTCTGGCACTTTACTTCCTTAGTCACAAGAATTCTGGCTTGCATGCAAGTATCACAACTGTCTTTTCTAGAACTTGAGAAGTCAGCAAGAGCCCTACAATCACCAGTAGCATTTAAAGAGTTTGGCATGTGTAATAATGCTACTCCAAAAATACCCATCTGCTGCTATCAGGAGGCTCAGTCTCTACTAACCCACCATGGAAGGAATGGGAGCATTATCACTCACCTGTGCCTCTGCGAGTACAACTGGGTATCAAAGTATCAGAGGAGATTACATTTTATTAGGTCACATATTTTAGTTTACAGCTGTGGAGTTAATACTTCCCCTCCACATGGAATAGCTAAAAGCGCATTGAAGAGGACAGCTTTTGATAAAATGGGAAGTTGCTGTAACGTTCGCATGTGAACAGGCTATTTCCTGTGCTACTGAAGCAGAACCACTCCAAGAGCAAGCTAGAAGAAAGCATAAACCTTATGGACAGTCAATGAATAAAAGGTATGAAACTTCTGGTACACCCAGGCTCAAAAGCTATGAAGTATTCCTGCTTAAAGATTAATTCAATACTCACTGAAAACTTAAATTACTTTGGAATACTTACCATATTTGTAGCTTGATTTTCTTTCCATCTAATTCTATTGTTCTGATCTTAAAGTCGATTCCTGCCAGAGAAAGAGATACTCTAAGTTTTGCAAGAAATGAAAAGGAAGTGTTCAGTTTCCTTTTGACAATTTGGTAAGAGCAAACTTAGGCAGAAGAATTATTCTGAAGTTGTCATTTCTTCCAAACACTAGGAAGTGCTGAGGACGCACAAAGGTTTTCAGCTGCATCTGACACGTCAAGGGTAAGTTACTCTGCACAATGAAAATAGACCAGACTCATTGCTAGAGTTAGTCAAGATTATGAGAGGAAGATTTATTCTCAAAATTCTTCCATTTTACACTGATAAGGTCACTAGTTTGAATGTGTATTTTTCTCAACTTTTGACTAGCCCCTGCAGTTCAAGTCAATTCCCTAGAACCTCTGCTGGCTCTGAGGAAAAAAATACATACTATGACCCCTCAGTTCCTTTTCAAAACTGGCATCTACTTTTGAAAACTGATGTTTAATGCAATCTAATCAGACATCACAGTAAATAGTAAAGCATCAGAGGAGATAACAGCTATACAGGTAGTTACTGAAGGTGGCTGAAGTAGATCATGCATGGGACTTTTTCAAGAACATCAGTTTAGGAGTAACCTAGATTTTCTAGGAAGCTCCAAAAGGTATCAAGAAAACACTTCTCTCCTTTCCTCCCCTTACGCTGCCACATGGTACCCATCACTTTTGAGACTGATTTTGAAGACAGATTTTAAGCCATGGGTGGAAAAAAAAAAATGAACTAATTCAGAAGGGCTTAATAATATATTTTAAGGTTTAGAGGGATCAAATGGATCTATGAATCAAAGCCGAGATTTCTAAACAGACTAGCCTTTACCCTGAACTATTTCAACTTTCGCATCTCCAAACCTATACTATAACATAGCTCAAATTGAGACTGCTCAAGTCCCACTATGTGACTGCCAGATTTTTTTGAATCTCAGGACAGCCACCCCCATGTACCCCCCAATTAATCTGTTTCAAAACTACTGGCCCATTTTTTTTTTTTATGATTCTTAAAATAGTTACTTGATATTTAGTCATGGTTTGTAAAAGATTGGGGGGGGGCGGGGTAGGTTATTTTATTTATTTAATTTCTTCTTTCCTCAGATGTCATTTAAGTGACAATTATCAAGAGTATCTTAATTGGGAAAATGCTGTTTCTAGCTTTAAGAATTCATCCATCACTTAAACAGGAAGCTACAGGATTTTTTAATATACTAAGTAGTATTTGAATATGAAATATGGACATTCATTAAGTATTTGACTTTCATTCTTCTCGGATGCAATATTAATATTTTAATATACTGAAAATACCAAATTTCAGCCACTTAATCTTGATGTGCTATGGATACGTAGTTTAGCCCATTAGTTAGAATACAAATTATGAGCAGAAATACCACATCAGCACTTTTAACAGAATATGAAACCAATTGCATTAATTTACAATGCTATGACTACTGCTACAATTGCAATTTCCCAAGATTCACTAGGCAAAAAGATACTTCCATTAATTTGCATTCTTTTAAAAATGACATAAGAATGATGTGTACTTTAAAAAAGTCTGTATTATATGTAACAGAAGTTAGGCAAGTGTTTCCATTTTACATTTGATAGGATTTTGTGTCTCCCTTGTTGTAAAGATTTTTCTCCTAACTAGGTGCAACACCTGCTGAAATCTCAGGTAATTGCATTCAGGTCTGAAAACAAGTGACCTTTGCTCTGAACAGATTTTCTTTTGGCCTCAAAGGTTATAAAGCACAAACACAGATTTTTCTGGAAAGAGTATTGTATCATGGACAACAGCAAATTAAATAACTTTTAAAAGCTCCTTTTTGTCTAGGCCTGAAGTCTTAGAATTAAGTGTAACAAGTATCGGGAAAACTAGGTTCAGAGACTACTGTGGTTTAAAGATAATTCTGTATGTACTGTCAACTACTGAAGCTAAGACACATCAGCATAAACAGTGAAAGACTCCTGTAGGGATGGTTTTCTGAGAAGCAAGCTTACACTGCAGTTAGATATCTATGTGCACCAATCCATGCCTTGCACAGACTGGTTTCTTGTGGTTAGTCGTTTCGCTCGCAGCACCAAAATGATTTATACCACCACTGCTTTGATCACTTCTAAAACTCAGGATCTGCACAAAAAATATCTTCTTAGAACTTAAGATTTCTAGTAGGAACTTCACCAAAATTCTCAAGTAAAGATGAATTTCAAAGCTAAAAGAATATAAATGGGAAGGTCATAAATACCTCTGTTATGATACTAACAAGTTTAACAAATGCAACTGCAACTTTTTAGAGGCTAAAATGAACTAGAAACTGGCGTTTCTTTTGTTCTTTCACTTCAGTAACAGGAAGTGGTGAGCTGCAAACATTCGCAGAGCAAGCCTGGTGACATGTGCTGCCACTTCCTGCCAAGTACACTTGCATGGCTAAGTACAAGGAATGTTTTGGTTACAGTTAAATTTAAATTATGCCATGTAAAACACTCCAATGACTATAGCATTTCAAAAGTAATTATTCACGGAAAGTTTCCTTTATCAATGAGTTCTTATTTTGCACAGCCACACTGGGATACAAAAGTTTGAAGAGATACTTGCGTCTAATAAAGAAGAATCATTCGTGAATCAGAAAGTTTGATTGCAAAGGATCACACAGCTTTCACAGTTTTAAAATGCAACGTGCAATGCTGTTCTCTCCAGAAGGGAGAAAAAGCCCAGAAACATTTGGATGACCATCTGAAGTTAAGTTTTAGAAGCTTTTAGAAAACACAGACCCAGATTAATTCTTAGAATGCAAAGGTTAACAGGATAATTATTTTTAATTGCTAAAGCAGAGTTGCCACACAAAAGTCTGACACACTGGTGTCCACCTAGCAAATCAGTACATATTAGATATGGATACAAGAGCATCTATTGCAGGAATCACAAACTTGCAGTCTGCAAGGATGAAGTCCAAGCTGAGACCCGAACTGTGCATTGGTTAGGACTGTAATTGCTTGCATTTCCCTTGCAGCATGGGGTAAAAGTAGCTGAGGGCTTATTGTTCTTCAAAATCCTTTTCAGATCCTTGCTAACTTGCCTATGCCAGGGATGCATCCTCTCTCCTCACTTTACTGAGGGTATTTTCTCCCATAGCTTCCAACAAAACTCTCTCAAAGAATACACTGAGCAGAGAAATCTGCACGCTAAGAAAAAGTCAGTGTCATTAGTGCCACACAAAGACTTACACAAAAAACCGCGAGAGTTGCGTGTTGCCGTATTTACCTTGTATCACCATACAAAGCTAGTAAAATTCACCAGCTAGGGTAATACCATTGTCCACCACCACGTAGCCAATTATCCACCAGGGATTATCCGCCACCAGGGAGACTGGCCTCACCTAGGCCTCTTTTGGTTTAAGCCAAGAAGTCACGTTCATCTCTCACACTGAAAGCTCTTCTGCCACTGCTACTACTTCTTCTACCACTCGGCTCCCTAGTTACACATTCCTTCTTATTCCAGCCAACCTAGGCAGATTTTACCCATAATGAAGCTGTAATGCAATCGTTTTAAAGAGATTGGGAAATGTTTCAGAGAGCTGCATTACAATACTAAATATACAGGACTGCTCAGCAGTACATATTGAGAGGTTCCTTTTCCAGCTTTAGTACCAAAGGTTTTCTACTATGAACCTTAACAAAACTAGTTGGAGGCAATTCTTACAGGAATGTAAGCAGAGATGCTGAAACAGTTCATTTTGCTACTTTAGGTTTTAGAACAGTAGCTTACTCTCAAGGCATCAATCACCATTACTCTTTTGTTCTCCCCTCACCCGTGATTTTAACCCTGTAGTCATCAGAGCTAGTATCTCAGGTTTTTCAGTGCTACAGAATCAGTTTCAGCTAGGTCTCCACCACAACTTTTCCCTACACAGTACCACTGTTTGGACTTACAGATTGTCTTGTTTCTCTTTTAAACAGGATTAAACTGCATTTCTTGTTACTCTTTTAAACAAAATTTCTGTTGCAGAAAATGCTACAGCACAAAGAAACCAAAGAAACCAAACCAAAGTATTCTGGCTGGAGTAAAAAAACTATTGCAATAGTACCAGCAAACACTTCCTGCAGGTAAAGGTTGTTCTGGTCTTCAGCCTGCCTAGCAAGAAGGTACTGGAAGGGCCATGTTCTTGAATAATATAAATAATGAAAGACAGACAGAAAAGAAACACGTACAAATTAATGTAAAAAAAAAAAAACAAACACTTAGAAACCACTGGCAAGCAAATATTAGAATTCCTAATATTTACCTGTATTACACAGTTAACCAGTATTTTAAGTTAATTTTTCATGTAGCTCAGCATTACTTTGCAGCAGCTGGACCTTACATGTGAGAAAGCTGTATGATTAGATGACAATTCCTGTTGATTTTAACTCAAGTTGATTTAATAGGTTTCGCATTTCACTAAGTTCATAGAGTCTGTATATTTAATAGCATTTTTCTGGTGCAGCTGTAGCAAGAATCAGCCTGGAACTCAGCCCCTTTCAGGATGCAAGTAAATGTCAATCTCTGATAGCATACACTAGCCTGTGTGTCTACCACAGTAGAGTATTTCTCCACCTCTGGCAAAGCAATACTTTATTAAAAAAAATAAAATAAAATTAGTACTCAATGTACTAGCATTTTAAATGGTTTAGTTGTTTTTTGTTTGTTTGTTTTAATTTTACAAGCCAAGGGAATTTTAAAAAGTGATTAAACACCAAAAAATTGGCAAAGCAGCTGCTAAAAAACTAATGCCTGATTTGCTTGCTAGAAAGAGTCTCATTTTTGACCCATCTATCAAAGAATGTAAAAGATGCACCACAGTATCAGATCTTGCTTATCAAACTAAAAATTAGGAGATCTGTTTTGCATGACCTGCACGTAATAAAAAACCCCACCCTCTTAAAGAAGTTATCTTCCTACTTATCTAGATCTTACCTTTTGAAGTAAGAATGGAAGAAGTAAAATTAAATGGAAATAAAAGATATTTCCAGTGGGATTCCCTGACAAACAGAACCTTTGTGGCACTTACCACCCTTGGACACAGATCACAATAAAAAGGAATTCATTAGAAGACAGGGAAAGGAGTCAAGGTACAAAGTCTTGTTACCCTTTTGAGCAATACAGCATCAGAACAACTGGAATTTATGCATCAACTTTCAAGCTGGACTTGCTCCAACTTCACAGCATTGGTCCTTCCTATCCTACTGTGTGTGTATGTGGGGTTGTGGGGGGTTTTAATTTTTTTCAACGGGCAGAGCTGGAGAGGGAGAAACTTTTGCAACTTCTTTACTGCAAGACACAACACACGAGTCTTCAAGATATACAAAAGGAAAGGAAAACATTTTCCTGCAGTCACTTGGAGTTAAGGCTGAATTAAAAGCAACTTAGAAATGAGCAAGCAGATTTGTAACCTACCTTCAAAAAAAGGAAGTGAGAAGAGGCACGTGACTGAAAACCAGTATGCTTCACCTTCAGTTTGTTGAATTCTGGGAGCGAATTACTTGGAAAATACTTCTCCCTATAGGCTTTGCTTCTTGTGAACAGCAAGCGACTAAGTTGCATAGATGAACATCAGAACTAGTAATCAGTAGTACTTCTATAGCATAGCTGTAACAGCTGTATTGTTCTGCTGATTGTCCAAAGGATGCGTTTGAATTTTAGAGAGCCATCACAAGCCTGTAATCTCCAAGATACTGCAGCAGTACGTGTTTCAGAATCAGCTGCTGCCAGTGCATGTGCTTTTCATTATACTTTGGAGAGTTGTAAGCAATCGGTACTGAAGGACACTGAAGCGCTCATTTACACACCTTGCTCACCACAAGATGACAGACATGCAGATATCAGCACTGATCACACACACGAGCTTTGTGTGGACACACATCAACAAAGCTGAAGTGTTTCAACATCTTCCATGCAGATTCCAAGCATGGACAGACCTATAGGACAACACCCTTCCAGAAACTTGTTCTTTTCCATATGCATCCAACAGCTGAGGGACATCAATTTGTTCCCCTATATTTTCCCCACAAGCTTACCCAGGGATTACTATTTTTTTTTGTTCTCAGCAGTAGGTATCGCAGGGTTTGGATTGAATACACAGCTATTTTTTTTATGGTGTTTTTAAGGGAATAATGACAAATGAAGCCTCAGAAATTTGCTTTTATATTAGAACTTTCTTGAAGGATTTCAGTAAACATAAGAAATTACCAAGTAGGAAACAAGATCAGTGTAAAAGGCAGGGTGGGGAACACTTGCAACACACCAGTGTGTCATACAGCCTCACGCAAAAGAACAAAGTCTAATCGTTTTGAACTTGAACGTCTGGCTTTAGTCCCTAGTAACATCTGCAAGGCATTTTCAGATGATCTCAGCAATGTCTTGTATCACTATGTAAATTAAAGACGCAGTAGTCTTTTATTGCGACCATTCAAAAATACAGCAGATTAACATGAAGCAACACACCAGGGTGAAGGTCAACGTTTTTTAAAAGTTGTAAGATAAATTTATTTTAGATTTACATACAAGTGCAACCAGTTTCATCCATCCTTTCACAATTTAAAGGGATAAAGCTGTATTCTATTCCTTCTAGACAGCCTGTAAGAATCCACAAAACACTATTAAATTCAGAGCAGGCTGCATAGGCTCCTTCAGGTTAACTGGCCTTTCTTCGTCCTACTATTCACCCATACAAAGAATCTAATACTGGTGTCCTACACAACGATACACAGAGCAGCATCTTGCACCTTGAAAGATACTAATACAGTAAGGTTCTTAAAGTTTACACACACTACACTGGCAAAATAAATATATATAGATGCTAAAGTAGGTAGGACAATCAAGAATGCAGGTGCCGTGTGTATATATAACATAAGGCAGTTTCCTGCTCATAACACCTTGAAACTTACTACCAAGATCAGATCAATGCTCATAATGCTAAGCAAGCTGCCACTTCCTTCAGCATGTGTCCCTCAGCTACAGTACAGCTTCCTTTCTTATAAACTACTTTCTATTTAAAAGAGAACAAGGGATTCAGAATACAACTTATAATCATCAGAATTAGACCAACCTACACTTTGAAACATTCAAGGTTTTTGACAGCTCAATAACCTATAGTGTAATCTGATTATCATACTAAGATTTGAATCCAGTGCTCTTTAGCCACTTGTTCGTAACAGTGCTCCTATGAGTTCTGCCACCACAACTGTGCATTGCAGTGCTTCAGTATGAACACTAGAAGATCCTGCAAAGTGAAATTCTCTTTTCAGCATTTTGAATTCAGAATTTACAGGTTGCTTTGAGCAGCCTTTGAATTGCCTGATTTTAAACACCAAAAATACTCAATCCAAATTTAAAGACTATAAAACAACACAATAGTAGAAACTTATTACTGCTTGACATGAGTAAAATTACCACAACAGTCCAACTTTACAAGGGCTGGGTCCCTGCAGAACCTCTTTTAGAGTTTACAACCTAGGTACTACAGCTCTATGAAAGTGCACAGAAATTAACCTACGTCTACCTCTCATTCTATTTTGAATGTAAAATAAGCTACGCTTGATGGTAACTCAGTTTCATCTAAAATAATTTTGAAACAGATTAAAATTGCACTACTGATACAGACAGCAGTTTGTTTATTTTAAGGATTATTTATAGACTGACTGTCTCTAAGCAGAATGCACTAACTTAGCTGCTTTGAGAACATATTCCTTTCAAGCCAATGTGCAACTGGTGAGCAGCTAATGTTAAAATCAGCCAACAGGCTCGAGTTGAGGCTACAGTTTCACAGCTAGCTGAAACTACGGTAGGTGCTGCCACTGAGGAGTCATGACCAAATCCTTTTCTCTTTTGATCAGGTTAGCTTTCATCTGGGCGAGTTCCATAATTCAGTTTACCATCATCTGTAATGACAACTGATGGCGTAACTTAGAAAACAGGTACACACAGTCACAGCTCTCCTCCTTTGAGTAGCAGACCACAGGCTCCGTTGAACCAATCGTTAAATTAAAGCCCTAGTTAATACAGACCAAAAGGTGGCCCACAAGTAGCTTGCAAGCAGCTCCAGTGTGGATCCTACACCAGGATATCACCTGACCAGCTGCAGCTCCCTGCTAGTACAGGAATTGTTCTGTATTTCACACTCCAACTATGGCTAGATACGGAACAGAAATGGCTGCATTGATCTCCCAAGGACCCAGCCCCATACTCACTTAACCTGTAATGCAGCAATGGGAGATTTGTGCATCTGTCATCTACTTTGAAGCTCAGGTCTCTGGGATGTGCAGCATATGGCTTTCTACTGCACAAGAAAAAAAAAAGAAAAAAAACAACCTTTGCCACATGTTTTAATGGGTAAGAACACCAGATTTTCCCATTTAGAAGGTGGTTTAGGAATACAAATATTTGATTATTCTTTCAGAAGCCCAGTGCTTAATATGAGATGACGTGATTAGTCCTTATCAAAAGCATCATTTAATAGGCCAGACCCCAAAAAAATTGAAAGTGGAACCCCTCAGAACAGGAAAAGATCATCCTGAATCTCCCGCCTGTAAATCTGATATGTTTGTAGATGTAGAAAACATAGAAAATGCTGTCTTTAACCAACATAACTAACTGAATATTGCTGTCGGGGGTGGGGGGAAGCTCGCTTCATCCAAAAGTTAGCATCTTAAGCATCCAAAAGGTCAAAAAAATGCCCTATTAAAAAAAATCCTATGTAACCAATACTACCTTGCCACCACGATTTAAAGTTCATTGTTCGCTATTCATATACTATGCTTCAGTTGTGATGATGAGAACAGGCTAAAAAGGTTAGGTTTGGTTTTGTTCAGTAATTTTTCATCCAGATGGACCTATATGACTGTCCAGTGAGAAATGGAAATGCCAGTTCTTTTTAAAAAAGCCTCTTAAAGTTTTAGGGCTCCCACTGATCTGGATGTCTATACTGAACTGGTTATTCAGAGTGAAGAAATAAAAGACTTTTGGGGGCCATACCACTGCGTTTACAACAGAAGAGCTGCTACGTGAAAAGCAAGCATACAGAGTGTCCCAGAATTCACAAAACAAAGGAAGAATTGGTAAGTCATTGATCACTTAGAGCTAAAAAACCCTTGCACGGTACAAACAATGCACTTTGTACCTTCTATTCCAGCAGTACCTATGACAGGTACTGCATACATATCCCGTCAGCTGCAGATTTAAGATACGTATGGAAGACTTGATGGGAACAGGTACAGTTAAACACTGCTATAGCCCAACAGCTTGGACTGCCAAGGACCTTCTTGAGAGATTCATGGATATCAAGATAGGGTCAGAGGCAGAAGGAAAAAAAAGTTGAATTGGATAATGTTAGACAGAGCAGGTATAATTTACGCATGTCCACTATAAAGACAGAAGTTATTAAAAAAGATGAGCAGTGATGAAATTTTTGAAGTTTTATAGGAATGCAGGAACACCCCACTCATTAAACAGATGAGACTTCAGAGGGCACAGACCTGCTAAAACTGAAAGGAAAAGTACATAGAATATGGGTATTACCAGCAACAGAGATAAAAATGCAAAAAAAAAAGCATACGTCAACAATGGTAGTAAGACAGTTCTTAGCTTTGTAACTGATACTCTGGCTGAAAGGATCTTGGTTATCTATGAAGATCAAAATGTCTCATCCAGTAAGAATTATCTTTATTAAGATAAATCATCTAATTTAGGAATTTCAGTTAGAGTCTGAAATATGGTCGTGTTTTAGAAGCAAGTGTGCAAAGTACCTAGTGAGGCAGCAAAATCAAGCCAAAAGTCAAAGCAGAAGGTTTAAAGTTACTGAAATTATTTTTAAAGATGGTACTCTCAACAGACTTTGGGAACATCATTTTTATCGGAGGCTTTTTTAAACCCATGTTTTTACATGGGGAGTATGTGGCTTTTTTTTGTTTGGGAAGCAAAGGACATGAGGGAAGAAGGGCTGCTTTATTTAACTTCTTAAGTGAATGACAAAATAGGCCTTTTTTGAAAGACTTTTACTACCTAAATTAACCACATAACTTATTAACTAAGGCCATATTTGTCTTTCTGGCACATAACAGTGTTCTTTTCCTACATTATGCAAGGTTCTTTTGATAGCCACTTCATCTCCTTTTCCTGCATTGCATATTCTAAGCACTCCTCTCTAGTTACTTCTGCTAAGCCAGAGAAGTTCTCCCAGCCAGCAGTTACTCTGACTTACTGGATCTTCCTCCTTCTTTCCATGCTTGGGTTGACACAGATACCTTACTTCATCTTTAATCCCATCAGAAGTCACACCATACACACAAGATATTTTTGTTTAGTAACGGAAAGCTGTTTCTCTCTGGCAGATGAAAGAAAGGAGGATTTTGTTGGGGGCGGGGGGGGAGCAGTGTATGTGTTCCCTGGCTGGCAGCCACTTTAGCTTTGCCCAATTTCTTAAACTCAACCTGTTCTTCCCAAGTTCCAGATTTAGTGCCAGACTCCTATTAGTGACCAGTCTGCTTTACACATTCTTAGATGTTGCCATACATATAAGAGAATGCCACTGACATTCAGCATCAGGTTCTTTCTCTGGTGCCCAAAGCAGTAGAGTCTGCACAGCAGCAGCAAAACTAATACAGAACATCTTAAACTGGGTCCACTGTTTGTTCTCCCTAGCAGAAGAGAAGTCTTTTGAAACATGCAGTACTCTAGTTCCCTTTAAAACTACATACAATCTAATCAGAAGTGTTATAGCTTACATTTAAGAGGAAAGCTTACTATAAACCACAAGATTAAACCAATATTACATGCAATTATTGCTCAAAAACCCTTTAAGGTTTTTGGCACTAAATTACATCCCACCGCAAGCCCTGTTGGGACAGGAAGTTGCTGACTTAAGTTTTGAGTTGCAAGTCCAGCAACTAAAAGCCTCTGGATCAACTCTGCTTGTACAAGAGTCTTACACAGTGCAACTCTGTTGAAGTTACTATTATTCATAGTTCATCCACATTAGAAAAGGATCAGATCTATTTTATATATCTACAGTCAGCTTGATGGACTAGGCACTTAAGCTACCATAACATCCGATTAAAGATAAAAAGCAATATAATATCCTTTGAATTACAAACACACACCTGATTTCTATCACAAAACATGAAATAAAGCATCACTATAAATACTGCATGTATTCATCACCAATTATGAATTTCAGTTAAATTCTGAAATAAGTCAGTTCGAGGTGTATTTCTACTGATAGGATGCCCTATTGCAGGACTAGGAAATCCTTTCAAAAAAGTAAATAAAAAATTCCCAAACAAAAGCTAGATGTCTTCAACACCCCTCTCAAAGACTGTATCAATCAATCAATACATTTGTTCCTACATTCATTCAATGTTAGTCTGTGTTCTTAACTTTGCATTCAAACCAAGTCACAAAAGCAGCTCTAAGCTGCCCTCCTGTCACTCAAATAACCAGATAACACATAACCAAGATGGACCTCCATCTGCCAGTTAGGAATAGGCAAAAAACAGTTAGACATCTGTCATGCTGTTTCAGAGTAACATGCAGCAAGAAAGCTGCAACAGCATTTTTAATAAAAGCCAAACAATTTCACTTACGCTGTTGGCCTGTTGCAGAATATAGTAGGGTAACGCAATCTCATCAGCAGATGAAAATCAAAGTCTAAGATGTCTTTTGTTACCAGCTAGGTGTTAGTATCAAATCTAAAGTCACAAGAGACACAAACTTTAATGCTTTTAACCTACGATGTCTCCAACTACAACGCTTTCTGATCAACATCAGGATAACATCTTGCTGACCACTCACCACATACCTTGAAAATGGAATCGTTCTTCCAGTTTCATATTTACCTCCATAATGCAGTCTGCCCCTATTCCCAGGTAAACCCTTGACCTCCTTCTCACACTGTACTGAAGACATACTCAAGTACCAGATCCTCCAAACCTTGAACATGCACTTCCATTCCATAGATATGAATAATGGTACCACCTGAGACACTTAAACTAGTCTCAGTCACTTCAAAGTCTTACTTACAATTCATTTATTATAACGACCATTAATAAAGTACTACTGACAACGCCTTCCTGACTCTTCCCTCCCTTTGCTCATCTGTCTTTGATGTGCATTTTCTTCCACAGCTCCTGCCATCCAGAGAAGCCCAGAAGAAATTGACTGAATAAGGATAGGGAATGCTAAAGGTTAATGGGAGGGTGGAAAAAACCCAACAAACCAACAACCAAGCTTTTGTCTATCATACGAGTAACTGTGGGGAAGAAGAGTAGAAATATTCAGTGAGGCATAATTTGACTTGAGTACACTAAAACAATTTCCATTACACATTACAGACATAGAAATTTCACTGCAAAAGGGAAGTTGGTAATTTTGCTTGTCAAAGGATTTTCATCAAAGTGTTCAAAGGTCAGCATACATGTGCTTGATTGCCAGAGTAGTGTCCTATTTTGCAAGATGTAGGCTAAGGAAAAGTTACTTCTGTAAAATCAACAAATTGTTTCAACTCTCAGACACAGTACTATCTCGTGTGGGCAACTTCCTGCCAAATGCTGATATCATCTTTGATTAAAAAAAATAAATATGACAAATTTTGTTTCAGAGTCAGCAAGCCTTTGTACTAAGTCAGAAATGCTATCAGCTAAAAGATACGTCTTTACTCTCATAGAAACCAGTTTAAACAAAAAGTTGAAAGGAATGCAAAGAATAAACCTTATTATTTGGAATGATAAACCAAATCCAGTTTTACCAGACAGCACTACTTGAACAACAAGTTAAGATACTTAGAGACTGCTAAATTAACGCTTCTTATTCTTGTACACCCCACTGAAACTACTAGCAAAATGCACATGAGATACTCCAAGATAAGTTTTGCTTTAGGAGCTGAAGTGTGAAAACGAGCTGACTCAACTGCATTTTACTTTCCGTGTAGAACTGTGCAAAAGCAGAAGTTTCCACTCAGGAAGCAAACTAAACAACATAACCTTACATAACACATTCCCGTTGTAAAAAATGTTTTATCCCATGTTAACAGTGAAAAACTGATCCTCACTAGGGACCACAGCAGTATTATGACTTGTCAACACTTTTAGAAATTTTCCAAACAGAGCTACAGAGCCCTATATAAAAAATTTAAAGTTGCTAAAGGCCAAGAACCTGCCTTGACTAAAGTTGCTGATGGCCAACCTGTGTTTTCACAGATTGAAAACACATCACTTAGAATAGCCAAAAGGATCATCTGAGAGAAAGATTGCTGGTTCACTTCTCATAATGGGTAGCAAAGTTTGCTGAAGGTATTAGTTATGCCAGGTAGTCAAGACAAAGACAGAAAGACTCTTGCGCCAAGAGTTGCCCAAAAAATAATAAAAAAAGTCTGATAAATTATAAATATACATGCACTGCACTTTTATCCTACTTCTTGTGCAATCGTTGGCCACAGAACACCAGGCTGGAAGACCTTACTGTCTGAATCAGTACAGCCATCATTACAGAATGACCAAAGTCTTGAGGAGAAAAGTCAGGGACTATTTGCAAACCTCCAAGCAATCTGCAAGGATGTAGCCTTACAGGCATGCTTTGCAAGACAGCAGAAGAGAAGGGAATCTGCAAAGTATGACACAAGTATATCATGCAAGATGACAAAGCAACTACAATTCATTATTGACTCATTTCTATAATATGAACAATGAGGCTAAGTAAAACAAATAATCTATAATAAAGCAGTATTTCCATATCCCCCTCCTACTTTCTTTTTTCCTTTTGGAAAGTGTTTCCATTGCTCTGGTAACTGAAGTGTTGTGGTTTAACCCCGGTTAAACTACTAAACAACAATAGGAGTGGGAAATCACCAGAATGATATTTGGTGCTTAGACATGATGTGGGCCCTTTCATTGTGGCAACAAAGCTTGCTTTAATATCTGAATGTAGAGCCTAAGAAAAAAAGTTGAAACAGTTAAAAGTTTAACCCCATGTAGTTACGAAAAACCTCTAAATGACTCACCTCACTCACAAATAGCATTTACATACATAAAATTAAACAATAAAATTTGACGTCAACACATTTCAAGCATATGCCTTCTCAGACTTCTACAGTTAAACCAACTCTGATTTGTTAGCAGAGAGACAGACCAGAGAACTAGGGCACCACTAAGGGCACACAATATCGTGTGTGCTAATTAAAATCACTGTGAATTGAACACACATCATAACAATAAGTACCATTGTATTGCAGAATCCACTTTTTGGAGAACATATAAGCAAAACAGCCTGCCAGCTTATACTTCAGGAAGACTCAGTGTACTCAGTTAGGAATGCTAATCTGGAGACCTTACAACTTCAGAGTGTACTCAGTTAGGAATGCTAATCTGGACACCTTACAACTTCAACTTCAACTGGCAGGGGGGCAGTCTGGGAAAAGCACCGCATCCCTGCATCTCCCTCCACACCATGGTTGGCTATGCTTTATCGATCAAGGATAAAAATCAGAACTGTTAAAAGTGGAATGCCCCTAAGCTCATCAGATGTATTAGTTATGATTGTAAAACCGACTGGTATTGAGCAGCCAGCATGCACTCACAGAGACAGGGAGAGAGAGAGTGCGTGCAAGCGCGTCTTCCAGAACAAACAGATTAGATCTACATGATTGACCTAAAAGTAATACAAGCAATATATGAGGAAGACTGAAAAAAAACCCCAAGTATTTTTATTTAAGCATATGTCAGCACTTTATGAACAGTTTCACTATTTCCTGCATTGTCAACTTTTCTGTTTGTAGGTCCTTTGCTAAAAAATAAAAGGGACTGGAAGAAACAAATTGTAAGAAGGAAAATGTAACTGTGAAATAAATACTACCTATGGAATCAGAAGTATGCCTCAATTATTAGTTAAGTTTCTTCAAGTTGAATAGTGTTGAAAATAAGACCCTTGGTGAAAGCAAATATAAAGGTAGGAAATGAGAGCAAATCCTACATTTACTGAATAAGTTAAGAAAAAACAGCATCGCATTCACAGTCCTCAAGACTTCAAAGTGAATGAGTGAGAAAAAGAAACATCAAGGGGCTAAGCAGTTCAAGAAACATCAAGAAAACGGTTGGAAGACAGATGCAACCATTTATGTTAGCTATCTCTTTAAAAGTATAAAGAGGTATTTTATATTTAGCACAGTACCAACATAGGCTTTTTTTTAAAAAAAAAACAAACCACCCATACAGCATTTATTAATGTTTATTAAACCTTTTATTCTACCACAGATACAGCAAAATACCTTTTTAGGTAAAATGCTACTCAGGCCTTGATTAGCTGGTGTTACTGATACAGCATTTTGAAACTGGTTGCAGAGAGAAAAGGAATGTGCCATTTTAATTCTTCAGAAATATTTTCTGAAATGCAGAAAATCTGTTCTTAAAGCATTAGAAATGCCAGCCATACCTCATTTAGTCAACTGCATCTGCCTAAATAAAAATATGTTTCTTCCCTGTGCACCAAGTTCAGCATGATAAAGTATCTGAAGAGGATACAGCATTTGGGTAACATAAAACAAGTCACACATTATTCCACCTCATCTTTAAATCAATCTCCTTCCAATAAAGAGTCTACCCATTCTCTTAGTGTTATTTTTCAAAGCCAGCATTAGTTTTGCCCTCCTAAATACTAGCAGCCTCCACTGCAGTTTACCCCTTCATCCCAAAAACAGTGTACTTTATTTTATTTTAAAAGTGACCTCAACTATGAGTAGCTAACCATAAATCTCAAGTCTCATCAGACTGAGATTCCAATTCAGCAATATCTCAGTGAAGAACTGGAAAATTTTGCCTATGTTTAGTTCAGCATAAAGTATTTTAAGACTGACAAATCCTACAGAAATATAAACCACAGCAGCCTGTTTTGGTGTATCATATCTCACCGTCATTAAAAGAGCTTTAGAAACCCCTTTTCACCACCAAATTTATAACCAAACTCAACTTTTGTCAAGGAGGTTCCTCTATCTATCTAGTCACTAAGGAGCTTCTAGCTCTAGTCGACTAAGGAGCTTGAACAGAACCACTCCAAATCTTAAAACCCTGAGCTACGAGTATATGAATATACACACACGCATTTAGAAGAGTTGAGAAGAGAGTGTTAAGCTCCCTGCCAAGAGCGGTTCAGTCACGGTCACTACGCCGCTTAGCATCAGCCACAGTTCGCTTAAGCAGTCCAAGCCCTCTTCTACTTTCTGAAAATTTACATCTAAACATGAAACGACCAATAATGGAAGAGCAAGAGAAACTGACTGAAAGATCATCCCGTAACTCAACCAGTGCAACGTTCTGGATTTTGCGTAGGACTCGTTACCGCTGCAGTCCCGTACACGCCATTGCTTAGACAGCCCTACAGAAACAGCGTTTCCACTACCAGCAGGAACAACGGGCGAGCGGCCCAAAGGCTGCGCACAGCCCAGGCCGAGCTAACTGTTGCTGTCGCCGGGGCAGAGGGAGGCGCCGGGGCCGCCAGAGGACCAGCTCGCATCGTGCGGGTTCCTGGCAGGGGCCGCGCCGCCC
>NW_008794743.1:1352029-1359034 GCF_000699145.1 Aptenodytes forsteri | reverse complement strand
GCCTTTACCGCGAGGGCTCGGGCGGGCGCCGCCGGCGCGGCCGTCGTCCGCGGAAGCCGCGTGCTGTGGAGCAGCCGCCTCCCTGGCGTCACCGGCCCGCACGGGCGAGAGCGGCCAGCCCCGCGTCTGCCTTCCCCTTCCCGGCGGTGCCGGAGGAGCCTGCAGGCAACGCGTGGCCCCGCCGAGCCAGGCACTCTGCCAGACGCTTCCCTGTGTATTTCCATGTGAACGTAGATGTCGTCTTTGCGTTTTAAAACGCTACACGCACTGACGCTAAGTGAGTTAACGCTCAAGCCCTTAGGTCTGAGACCTTGCATTCTTGGTGCTCAAATGGCAGCAGATGCACGAGTTCTCTACATAGAACACACGCATCCTGAATGACGCTTGGAGGATTGCTATCACAGCAATCGGATGGCCTCATTCTACAAGGGACTGGGCTAAATTCTCTTTGGAAAGTACCTAGATTTGTAAATAGAGTCATGTATTTATCTGCTCAAGTGACACAAATAATGGCATAATACTGACATCACCAATAAGCACAGGTGAAATGTGAGTGCGTATATGGCCTCAAACGTTTACATGTTGCTTTGGGAGTGTCAAGTAAGGAAGAAACTTGTTCACACAACAGAAAAATTATTTTTACACAGTCTCAAGTAGCACTAAGAACGTGGGTATTCTAGAACAACGTGGCTATTCTAGAGCACTTCAGTAAACACTTTTCCCCATCTTTTTCCACACATAATTATCTCTTGGTGTGAGGCAGCCTTATTATGTATTCATTATGCTGTGTTCCTCACAGGACGTCACAAGGCACTATAAAAATAAATAGCATTACTGAAACACTTCAAAATGACAGCAAAGAGCTATTGCTTTAATTTAATTTAAAAATTGCAGCCTTTAGACAAGCTATAAACAGAAATCTAACACGCTAAATCACTACAACAGTTCTCACTTCCCTCTTAGGACAACAAAGGAAAAAGCCGTTTTCTCCAAAACATTCATTAAGGGATTGTCATCCCGCAAGGCCTGAGCCACCAGCTTCCTTTTCAGCTCCCTCCAGGCTTCCCCTCACCTCCGTGCAGGAACGGCCCTTTGGCACCCGCTGACCACCCGGTCACCCGGCAGGGCATCGTGCTCAACAGCTGCCTGGAGTAAGGCGCGAGCGAGGTGCGGTGTTCGGAGGCCCTGAGGGCCCCTGCCATTTCTCCTTAGCCGCGAGTGTTTCAAGCACCCTCTAGATGGGATCGGGGGGTGCAAATGTGATTCAACCGCCTAACAGCAGTGCAGAGGTACCTGCTCGTGTCTCCCATCTGCAGCCAGATCTACCTACAGCCTACAACTGTAAAAGGTCCTTCCTCACTTTTTTTTGGTGTTAATTTGGCAAATATATATGCTGAGTTCTATACAGAATCAAACAAAATTAGTTTTGAATATTAAACTCTGTCATACATGGTTAGCCTCCATATTCCAAGCACACAGAAAATCACTCCATGACATTAACCTACAATTTGATGGGGTGAAATAGGGCTAAACTAGTCTAACGCCTGGCTACTGCTGTATTTGTGCAAAGTATTCTGAGGAATCACTCCAAACAAGTACCTTCAGCCATTATAAACCTTGAAAACAAAAGCTATTCTGCTCCAAGTTATTAATTATTCCAAATCTTGTTAAGGGTCTCAGTTTGATGGTGTTCCTGGCCAATATGTGTTTGTCATAACAAACCATCAAAAATCCAATGACAGATCTGATGTAAATCTCTGTACAAGGTGATTTCCCTAAGAGTTGTCATGAATGCTAACCTAACTTCCAGGTAATTGTATCAAAATCTAATTTTATATCATAGATGCTGTGTTGCGATTCAAGCAAAAAATTCATTGTTTGTTTGACTGAGACCTCTGGAAGACCAGGGTATCATCTGATAGAGCAGAATCAAGGCAGCAAAACAAGGATGGGGGGGAATTGTTGGTTCATTTTTTTTTTTTTTACACGCTTGGAGACCTCTGCACAGTTCAGGGTGGAATTTGGAAACATGGCTGCTTGGTTCATTTTTGTACTGTATAATTAGCAGTTGGGCTGTTTGGATGTTAAGATGGGTTGTTACAATACTTACTACAAGATATAAGTTTATAAATGATAATGGCAACCTGGCACTGAAGCAGTCAAACCAAATTGGTTAATTATTTCACACTAGCATGAATAATCAGATTATAGGAAACTGCAAATGAAAAACTAATCTCTGAAACATTTCCCTGTATCTGTATTTTCAGAGACATGAGTTGCTATGTACTGTAATTACGGCCATACTGAAGATTACACAATCGTACTTTAGCATCGAAGAGAGTCATTTTGGGGTTAATATTCACTCTTGAGTTTTATGGAACAAATAGGCTTCCATATGTCTCTGGAGCAATATGTTTGCGATCGCCATCTGTTACTCAAGAGTAGTTTTATAGAAAAATAATGCAAATTACTTCCCTCTTTAATTACACTGGTGCTTTGTAATATTGCATTCTGTTCTGATTTGGAAAAGTGCCAGTTTGCCAGATTCAAGGGACAGATGTTTACTTAATCATGAACTTTAAAAACAAGATATAAAAATTGAGTTAAATTTTTTGATTTTCTACAATATGGAAAAACTTAATTGTACAACTGTATACTTTGCAATATGTTAGTAAAACTTTGCGGAGTACTATCAAAGCTGTTTGTTAAGGCTCAATAACCAAGCCGCTACGATACCTGTTCCATGAAAATACTTTGAAGCCCAATCTTTGTTATTGCACTAAATTGGAAAAGGCAACATTTGTTTTATATTGCATCACAGTCAAATAGATCAACTACAATTAAATATTTCATTTTTTTCTGACATGGGAGAACCACTGAGGGGAACACTGAACACGTAAGGAAATAGAAAATGGTTGATACCGTGGTTTCTCTTTTGTCACTATATAAAAGCGGATAGCACCGTAACAGTGTGATGCTGATTGGTACATTTCAAAAAAGCAGAATTTTAAAACCCTTTACAACCCCTAAATGACTGCCCTAACAGTTTGCCTGAATACCACAGTTGAAGCTCATCCAATAAACAGATGTTGAGTCCCAACCAAGATACAGCAGAATTCCATTAGTCACTGAGATGTATGTAAAGTGCATCTGTTAAAGCACTCAGTTTAAGAAAGGCACTAATATGAATAGCAAAATGCAATTACTCCCTCTATTCATGTGCAATAAATTCAACAATCTTTACATACACATTAAAAAAACCAGGAAATACTTGTGACTAGTTTACCAACACCTACATTTTAAAGAAAAAAACAGATTACATTGCTACTTCATTGCCACTCTCATTTTTACTTTCTCAAATGATAGACATCATTACTTCTAGCTTTCAAAAATCCTTTTTCCCCCCCTCAGGTTAAGTAAAAAAAGAACTGTGTGAAAATCTGTCTTTAATCAAGCTCTTCTGTTCAATGCATATGAAATTGTAGGAAATTCTACATCTCAATTGTTTAAGTACAAGGTTTCAAAAAACCAACAGAGTTTAAAACATGTTGGTAGAACCAGGATCCTGTTATTTTGGCACTAATAGGAATCCACAGGTCCAAGTCCTACAAAAGATAATCTTATGAGGCAGTCTTGCCCCAAATGCCACCTAACTGCAAATCATTAACATGAACTTTGCTCCTCAGCTTTTGGACTCTGCTAGCTAATATGATAATATTTTTGATGTATATCTTTAACAACTCTGGTTTTGGCAGGTGCCTCTGCAATTTATTACTGTTTGATGACCATCATGTGACATTCCTTTAAAAAAATGTCACTTATTCCCCAGTTCCAGTAAATATGTCTTTCACTGCAGGTAGATACTTCTATGCTCATTCTACACTTTGTCTTACTGCATTTGATATGTCGATATGTCCTGCTTTCAAGTCCTAGTTTTAAGAAGATCAATGCATAGGTTTAATTTTTTTGGTCTTTACAAAGAATAGTACTCCCCTTTACTCTAGTGATCTAAATGTATGAATTTTCCATATGTATATGCTGCAGAACTTTATGTAGAAGAGGTTAAATCAAGTCATTATTGGAAAAAAGTTACTTAAAGTTTGTACAGTTCAATTCCAGAAAGGAAAAGCACTGTAAGACTCTTACCTGTAAGTTCTATTCATTTCAAGGTTTGCTATTATGGTAGTGCTAAAAGAGGACTCCTTCAAGTTCCAGTGCTAATCTATACTATCTCAGCATAAGCATATTTAAACCAAATGACTACATGCCATGGTTTACACCATTAATTTATAATCAATTAAAATTATAATACTTAATTCTGCAGTACTGGCAAAACCACAGGCAGACTACGTTCCAGATCAAACATACCTCTTGAAGTGAAGTGAGTGCAGCTTAGAGCTGGTTAGCGTATGGAAATCTAAACGGTCTTAATGATAGTACTACAGAGACACCCATCCACATTTTAGTATTCTAGACAAACCACCATAAGCATTATTAGGGTGAATTTGTTTTTTTTAAATCAGTCAATGCTCACTTCTTCAGTGACGACAGTCAGTTTAAATGAGGTTTTGTAGTAAACCCCCCCAAAAGCCTGTATTCTCGCAACGTCAGACAGCAAATCCTAAGGACCCACCCAAACTCAGCTGCAGGCGGCCACAAATGAGCAGAACAGGGTAGCACTGGGTGCTGGTGCTCTGCCACTACCTCCCTCATTGCAGGGAGGGTTGCTGGCTGTACCAGCCCAGCGGAGACCACCACAATGCATGTCATCAGAGACACACATTCAGCTTTTAAATGGCAAGAGACTGCCACTCGCAATGCAGGAAAAAAACCCAACTATCATTATGTTGTTTTTAAACGTCTCCAGATCAGCTTTTGGAAATTTTCTGTTGCTATTCTAGCAGACCGATAATGTTTCTTGTGCTTTTCTCTAAAATGAGATCAAAGTCTTTGTTTGCTGTGAGAAGGCTGGAAAGGGGAAGTCATTCTCTTAGACCTGAATCTATCTCCGTCTCTGTAGGCCACGCCACTGTGGTACAGGCTGCATTTCTCTCCTTATTAACTCACAAGTTAAACTCAGTGCTGTGTTTCTGTTTTCTAAAGAGTATACTTAAAAAAAACTTCAATCATAAGATTGAAGGTAACGCATTAGAATTGACTCATGCAGCAGGTCACTGAACTACAGTAAGCAGTTATGAAAAGGAAATGAATCTCTAAGTAAAACCAAAATAGAGAACCAGAGGAATGTGTCCAAAACACATCCTGTTTTCAGATCATCCTGTGTGCCCCTCCTTCCATAGAAACCAATTTTTAATGTAAACTGTCTCTAAAGTCTTCCTCAAGCACCAGAGGCTCCTTACAGGAAAGACATTTAAGAAGGAAAAGCTAGGAGGAAGAGGTGAAGGAGGGCGGCACTTTAGAAGTTCTGTTTTTCTCTTGGTGGTGCTTTATACATTGTGAAGGTATTTTCTTAAACAAAGAAAAACAGAATTCTCCTTCAGATTCTGAATCAACAGGCTTAATAGAGTCTCCCCTTTCCCTTCTGCTAGCAGATAAATAACATACATTTGAAAAAGGCTGAAAGGTAGTAGGAACAACTAGGACTCAAGAACTGACTCTGCACTGATAACTGGTTTATGTTCCTAGCTTCACAGGACAGCATGCAAAGGAAAGTATGAGTCAGAGCCTTTCATAGTAAATTCCCCATGATATAACAAGAAATGCTTCCAAAATACCTCTCTCTGTGTGTCATCACCACTCCAGCGCATAAGGAAAAAATGCTAACATAGCATTACAATGTTACAAGACAACGGTTGTGATGGCGAGAAGAGGAAAACCAATATAATGCCTTGGAGCACTACAATACATGGGTCTATCCTTGCAGAATAATGTAGGGTTTTGGGGTGGGAAGAAAGTATTTTGAAAGTTGTGTACAGTGTCCGCACTGGAGAGGCCATCCCAGCTTTGAGAATATTGTTGTCAGGAAGATACGCCTCTATAAAACCTACAACTTCACTTCTGCTCATAGCAAAATTTTAAAATAATTTTTGCTAAATGCATCAGTTCTCTCTTCAAAAAGGATGTGGCTCAACACGCTGCCTGTTGTTTTGGAAGACGTTTCATACTAAGCAATTTTTGTAAGGTCTATTCGTGCCACTTACTGGACTTCTAGTGAATTACACTTTTAAATGTTCAGGGCTTGATTAAATTAACTCCAAGAGTCTTTACAGATTATATTTGTGATTATTTTTATTGACTTACGGAAAAAACCACTCAATCTCTTACTAGAAAAAGTAATGAAAAATGTTTTTTTCAGTCCCATTATCTGCAGTATTTTTCTCATAGGTTCTCTAAATCGGTTTAAACACATAAATGACAACTAACAGATTCTTCTGCATCTTTGTTTTTGACTGGGGTGGGAAACTGCAAAAGACTATGCACGTGGGTACAACTTCATGCAATGTCATTTAGTATGAAACGACGTATGAGTGACAATTTAGTCAGCATCTAACGTGAAAGTAGATGGGACTTCTAGATTCCATTTATTACCTGAAAACACCTGTGTCACGTATCAATCTGTTCGAGGGACAAACGAGCAGATTTTTTGAAGAGAGAACTGCGATCATAGTAAAGACTCCGTCTTTCTCTGTGCTTCACCAGTTTCTGCGCGCCAGGGAGAGCGAGCGTTGCGGGACTGCCCCACCATAAACGCGGCAGCGGCCGCTGCAGGAGCTCTCACGCTGCTTTTTCCTGGAAGCGCCATTTCGCCTGCGGGAAAGCAGCAGGCCCGCTACCGTCAGCTCCTACAAAAATCCTCTACAGGAGGCGAACCGAACGCGCGCACGGTCTCTTGCACCGACTTCCTCGCCCATTACGCAAACCAAGTTACGCGCAGGGAAACGACAGGATGGCGTTTTTGCAAGCACTGCCAACAAGGTCCCTGCGAGGACGAGACTCCCGCCAGACTCCTGGAAGCCCGTCGGGGCCCGGCGCCGCGCTCCCGCT
>NW_008794743.1:1335255-1351606 GCF_000699145.1 Aptenodytes forsteri | reverse complement strand
TCCGGCTTCTCGCCGCTCCCGCCTCGCTGCTGCGGAGGCCCGAGAGGGGTCTCGCTATCCCCGTCAGCCTCAGCCCCGCCGGGGAGGCTGGCTGTAGCGCTGCGGCCTTGCTCGGGAACAGGCTGAAGGCGGCATCCGGTCCGTCCAAGTAGCCTGAGCGCTGTTCAACACGCCGTGCGTTTTTCCTCTTGTCCTACCCAGCTGGCTAAAGATCTAGTGCATCCCTCCTTAGAGGATGAGAGGAGAAAGCACAAAAAGAAACGTCTTGTGCAGAGCCCAAACTCCTACTTTATGGATGTAAAATGCCCAGGTAAATATTCAGAATGTTTCTGTCTCACAGGAGGAATGAAACTAATTTTGTTATGCGGTTCATAAAAGGTCTGGGGTTTTAAATTTTTTTTTATTCTAAATGTGGTTTATCTGTTCTGTAGAGAAAAAAAGTCTATATTGCTTTGGGTTCTTTTAACAGTAAAAGTGCTTTCAACCTTTCAAAAGTGTTAATTTAAACAATCAGCTTTTTATTTTCTTTTCTGGAGGTCTAGCATGAGATTATTTTTTTTGGTTGGGTTTTTTCCTTTATGAAATCCTAGCAAGTAGGGAAAAAACCAAACCCCCAGATTTGCACGTATAAGAAGTGAGATGAAATGGATGCTTTAAAGCATCCACAGCACAAGTTTCAAATAGAAGACAACATTGTTTTCCTCCTTTTGTACGTGGGTTGATTCTGGAAGAGCAACCAGAAGAACTTTGACCAGAATATAGGCAGGCATACTGGGACTTTACATAGAAAGTAAAACATACACAACTGCCTTTTTCGCATGTTGCTGTTAAGAAGTAAGCTGACATCTAGCTCACATAGGCAGGGGTTATATTTAAGGTGTTGCCCGTGCCCGCTTTTCACAGATTTTTCTTTAGTTTGGCTTGGAAACATCTGAATAACCAACTCCTCTTTTATAAACTAAAACATGGGATTTTCTAGCACAATTACAGAAGAATGCTCTACCAGTGAACAGCTTCTTTGATCAGCACAGCTACATCCATATCAAGGCACAGAATGTCAAGTGTGGTAACTTACCTCCTAGAAACTACTGCAGTATAAGATTATAGCAGTAAGAAAATGCATAGACTTACTGACTAGAAGCAGGGAATTGTTGCGCTATTCAGATTTTCTTATCATCTTATTCTTTCTTAGTAGCTTAGATTTCTAAGAAGCTCCGAGACATTGTTTTCCATCTAAAAGTGAGGTAAATTCATTAAAACTGTTTGAAAGTAAAGTGTGGTTACTTTAAAGAAAATACATGGTTGAAGGCTAAGCCACTGTTGTTTGGTTTTTTTTAAACTTTCTTCAAACCAGTGTACATGCATGCATATACTAAGATACAGTTCATGTCAACATAGGCCCAGAGGTCACTGGTTATTTTCATTATTGTTGGATTAATTGGTTATTGAGTTTGAGGGATATATAGAGCAAAGCAGGAGAGCTTCAATAATGACAAAGTCCTAAGCACGAGGCACTGAAAAAATCAGATGGCCTTATGCATCATTCAGTGTTGTTGGAAGTCGCTGCCTAGTTACTGAAATGGATTGGGCTCATTTCCCTGCAAAATCCACAAAGTTAAAAACTCATCAACATGCAAGTTCACATTCATGGCAGGGGGGACACACAACATTTGCTACGCTTAAATTTTAGCTGCTAGCAGTTTTTTGCAAACAAAGATTTGTGCAGTTACTATTTGTGACTTAAAGTGATTTGTGCAGTTACTATTTGTGACTTAAACAAAGGAGAAATCTGTTACTCTGTCTAATAGGAGTTCTCTCTACCAACTAGTTGTCTTGTCAGAGAGTTTTCTGAGGACCTTCCTCACAGCATATATTCTATCTTATCTTTCTGGTCCACACATGCTAAAAATGGAATCTATGCTCACCTTTACTTGCCTATTTTCTATATCCACATCTAGATTAAATCCTTTACAAGTTTTCTCTCTCCCAAAATTCCTCTTGGCTAATTAAAAGTACTTTTCAGGGAAAAGAATGAAAGCAGTGAAAATCCCTTTGTGTAAGCCATGTGTGAGAGTGATTTCATTCTTTCTTAAGTCATAGAATTTAGAAGTTGTAGACCAAGTGTTGCTGATGCCTCTTCTTGCATCTGGAATTAGTGAAGTTAGTCTGTGCAAGTCTTCTCGTTTAAATACGATGCTAGCTTTGTAGAATGCAACCAAGCACATGCCTTCTGCGTACCAATTATTAAACAGAAAGCAAACACAGATTTGAACAGCAGTGTTTACATTCACAGCTGCCAGACTTTGTCAACAGCAATGTTCTACTATTACAAGTTAAATACTTCTCTAGCTAGACGGGTTCTTCTATTTGGCAGAGAAGGCTAGTCTAGAACTCCTCGACTTTTTTGCACGAGACATACTACAGGGCTTGTCAGTCATCAGGCTGTGTTGATTTTCATATGGGGAGTCATAATAGTTTCAGTTAACTAACTTGCTTTCATGTGCATGTTAGTAAAAGCAAGTACTTCAGACCACAATAACAATGTTTTGCTTTGTTTTACTTGGTATATTGTGGAATGAAATATAGATCAATTTTTGGACAGGTGTGTTTAGAGTATCTGATTCAGTTACACATACAATAAAAAAATCATGCTAGAAATACTCAATGGAAAGTTTAATAATGCTGTTTTCCAGGATGCTACAAGATCACCACTGTATTCAGCCATGCTCAGACAGTAGTTCTGTGTGTAGGGTGCTCCACTGTCCTGTGTCAGCCTACTGGGGGGAAAGCCAGGCTCACAGAAGGTAAGGGGCAATGTTTAGCAGCCTAAATATTCCACTTACATAAATGCATTTATAGCCTGCAAATATTTTAGCTTTGATTTTGAAAACTGATACTGGAATGCTTATTTTGCAAATTGCTTAGAGTTGGCTAGTAAAAACATTGTTAATGGACCCTGAATTGCAAATTTTTCTTCAGATTCTTGTTTTTAAATGGCTACAGAGGTATGCCAGGCAGCTAAGCAGCTACACTGTGATCAAACATACTTGATTTTAGGTGCTTTGACTTGTTGTTTTCTTTAGCCTATCTGTAATAAATACTGCCTATTTAATTCTGAGCTAAGTTTAGATGGTTAAAAAGCACCATTAAAGGAGTAGGGTACTTTTGCCAGTCCAAAGCGATTCTGTGCCGCTGCTAGTCACTGGTGGCTTGCCTGTTTGTTTTTAAACAGTAGTACTGTAAGGCAGTTCCCTGGCTCATGTTACTTAATCAAAATTTGTTTTGTGTAAATTGTAAGGGAACAGATAACCACTGATAATTATACATGGATAACGGGTATAGCACCAGTATCTTGAAATGCAACCCAATGTCTGGGGTATATGAAAAACACTGAAAACACATGAGGGTTTAAAAAAATTAAATAAATCCAGATTTTATTCATGTTTTGTTTAAAGGACAAAAAGATAAATATATATGCAAGTTACATATAGTAGTACTTACACCACGTGCTACTATACGGATGTAGTTTATGAGAGGTCACAATGCCTGAAGTAAGGCTGTTGAGCAGTTGAAAAGGTATCAACACTCCTAGCAGCTGTTTCAGTTTGGGGTTTGTATCACTAAGGGATGGAACAGTAGACTGAAATTTTAAAAGGCATCTGGAAGAAAAGAAATAGTACACCTTAGCCTTATTTTAAGATTAATTATATGACAGCCATGTTGTTCTGGTTGAGTTATAGAAGGCTCAAAGTGCTAAATCTTCACCTCTTGTGGTACATGAAATTTAAGTTTGTTGCATGGGTTTTCCTACTTAAGTTGGGTGGGCAATTTCCCAAGGCAGTCTAACAATTTAAGGACTATTCATATCTATACTCATGTGATTTCTTTACAGGCTGTTCATTTAGAAGAAAGCAACACTGAACACTTCGGCATGTGGTTTTGGATCTGTGTTCCTGAAAGCCTTACCAGTTTAAAAATGCCTGTTAATACAACAATGTAATTAAGATTGATTTTGTAAAAATTACATGCTACTGGTGCCTAATAAGCTGGAATCTCTTTTTCAGTAAATGATTTGAAGTGCAAGTTTTTCCTGCAAGTTTGCAGGCAACTGAGCTCTATTCTTATAATTTTACTTTTAAATAGTGTATTGTTAATTGGGTGGTGTCATTTAATATAAAAACCTTGGACTTGCTACATCCTTCCCCTCATTAATTATCAGCTACAGCTGTGTAATGCGTATCATGACAGAAACTGCTGTAAGAATGCATTTTGTATACTTTATTACTGCAGCTACCCTAACTGCAAGGGTTGCAAAGGCTAGATAGATTTAAAATGGCTCATTTGCTTTCAGCATTTCTTTAGTCCCTTTACCATGTAATGCATGTGTTTTCCCTCCCTCTAATCTGGTCTTGAAACTGCATTTCGTATTCTATAATGAGATATCTATTTAAAAAAAGAAAAATAGTCTTTTGCAAAACACTGAAAGCATTCAGTATAGAAAGTATATAGTATGTAAGCAACAGTAAGTCAGCAAACTACACTAACAGCTGTGAATAGTATCCAGTCATTAAAAAAAACAAAACTAGTACAGCAAAACCATGCATATTTTCAGTATTAAATACTGACATTAAATAATTACCTTTTTGCAATGAGGAAACAGGTTTTTAGCTAGTTTTTAAAAGCCATCCCTTTCTAAATGGCTGTTAAGAAGTGGATTTTTTTTTTTTTTAAACCGTGAGAAAACATTCAAACAAAGTCTTACATGTATCTTATTTTACTAAATAATATCTCAAGTTACGTATCAACATCTCTTTCAAAGTATCAGGTGTATTGGTAAGCTAATTATTGTTGGTAATTTCTATTTAACCTGTATTCTTTTTATGACTTTTAAAACTTGTATGTTTCTAGTCAATAAAAAAACCCCCAAATCTGGTATTACAATTTGTTGCATTTGCAAGATAAGTTTTATTTCAGTTAATTCAAACTGTGAACACTTACAATTACCAGATGCAAAAAGTAGGTGTTTGATACAGAAATAGATGCACCAATTTAGTATACATGCCTTTTAAGAAAAGTACAGTTTTATGTCAGTGCCATACTGTGTTTTCACAATAAAGGTTAATTTAAGAGCAAGTTTATCATGAAAGCTGCTCTTAATTGACCAGTTTCCCACACTTAATGCCAGTCCATCAAATAACTGGTTGCAGAACAAAGATCAAAGTAGCAGTATTAATTCACTTGTGACCTGAATACACATGCTAAGGCCAGACTGATTCCTAGTCTCCCATATCTCTGCCTTCTTCTCCTCCACCCTAAGAGATAAGAACTCATGATTAAGCAAATACCAAATCAGAGAAAGTCAGTGACCCATTTTGTTCCAGGTACTAGAAGATGAAATTTAGACATCGTAGCATCTCCAATACCGTACATGTGACAACAGAGGTTTTTTTAAAAGCCTTACATTGCAGGGGATACAGTAAAAAGAACATGGTACGCATATAAAAAGTTGGTGGCTAAACATATTCTATGAGGGGAGTGAGACACTGTCATTAATAACTTGGTGTTAAAAATGCCTTAGACACTTCTTACCATTATTCACTTTCATACGTACTTCAAATATTTCCATTTATTAGTGGTTGGACATATGCAGACAAGCATAAAGGTAAACCTACACCTTCTACATTCTGAATCTTTGTCTAAACCCAAACACAATGGTCAGTGAGTGAAACTTGTTTTCTCTCAAATATGCAAAATGGTTTTCAAGAACAATAAATACCATTTGCAAAACAGATGCATCATACAAGAAAAGTATGTTATAAATCCTAAAATAACAGCGTACTTTTCAGATTTTTCTATATTTAAAACATTGTATTCAGTCTATTTCTATTCATGTATTCTTCAACATGAAAACAACTCAGAACTACTTACTCTTGTTCCCTGTGTAAAACAGGCAATGACTTCTGCTGCTCAATGTTTACTCAGCTAGCAGGTGCTCAAGACTGGGGAAAAAAAAAAATGTTGCTATTGTAGAAGACGCTCACGTCCAGTACTTACGTATTGGAACTGTCAAACAATTTCAAAGACTTCAGTGGAAGAGTAGGTAATTTATTGCCTGACCAAATGAAAGTTTGTTCAGAAAGGTTCTCTCTCTTGTCTCTACTGATTTGATATTCTTGAGATAAAGACAACCCATTATTAATGAATAAAACAGTGAAGTTTTGGTGAGTGGGCCAGAAAACCCAAGCAAATAATTTAGGTGTAAGCTTTTACTGTTCTAAGGCACAAGAATGGTTGTAATTATGAAGAGTACTAAACCAGTCCTACTAGCTTCAATTAAAAATGTAGGTAAAACACCGACACTTCAAGATATTAAATTTCCTGGTTTGTCAGTCTTAGGTAGTAAATGTTGTTATCAATCATAGGCATACTGGGAACAGAGATGATAGTATGTTTTTCATCACAGGGCAGGTAACAACTATGAAGTTAATACAAAAAGCACTAACTTGGGAAAGAGGCAGGTAAGGCTATCTTCTGCCAGCTGTTATCTAAGACATTTTGCTCCTTAAATTCAGAGAAGCAGAGCTGCTAAACAGTGCAGGGACGTAAGTATTCAAACCTTTCCTGAAGGATATTTTGTTTTGCCTCAGCCTGGAAATAGTCTGATATAACTGCAGGGCACATGGGGTGTGGTTAGATCTTGGAGATCTTCCATGACATCATGGAATATATAAAATTAACATATTCAGATGTTACTGTATTCCTATAGTAAAATTGAAGATTAGAAAATGCTTCTTTGGAACTCTATCACAATTTCTTGTTCAACCTTGTGCAAAAGTAACTCCTTGAGGCAGGTCTCCAAATGGAAAAAAGGATGGTTTTCAAAAAAAACCTCTCAAAGTCTGTGAGACTTCTACTACTGGCTTCAAGAATGGGCTTTAAATTTTATGGAGTTATTCGAGTTCCTAATTCCAACATCTGAAGGAATATCTACATTACAGAATACAGTGCCATTTCTGGCTACCAAAGTTAGCATGTGTATCATTCAAAAACAATGAGACAGTTTGACAGCTTACCATGTTGTGCTATTCGGGCATATTTGACTGTGGAAATAATACCCTTTTTTCACAGTAAACTAGTTTCACACATTCTCTGTGTCCAATAAAAATGGAAGAGAGACATCTAAATAACAAAGATTTTTACTTGCATTACTCTAGCATCATTCTTTTCTAATTCTTAACAATCCACAGCTCTGACAAAAGCGTACGTCTGGTATAAATCTGCATTCTGGAGGTAGCTTTGAAGATTTGGGTTTTGTTGGTTTTTTTTGCTTTTTAAGCAAATAAGCACTATGTGAAAAAACAGAAATCAACAGTAAAACCATTTTTCTTTAAAAAGTAATACTGAACAGTTTTGGCAGACTAGAACTGTGAGAATAATGAATTACATCTTTGTGTGCTCAAATCAAGATGTGAAATTTTTCAGAAGTTTAACATTTAAGGTAGACAATTTGTTGTTGTCCTTCTCAGTGCAGGAAACCAATACAAGTTTTTTTAATCTTGGTCAAGTGCTTGACTGGATGAGGAAAAAACCTGCTAATATAACGATAATTTACACAGGTACTACAGGAAGTCAAATTTGACTGTTACATTCTCCTTTTCTGTAAGTTAGGAACTTCCCTGAGAGATGAATTCCAGTTACACGTAAGTTTAGCACCACTAGCAGAAGTTAATTAAGTGAATTTTTGATGCTTTTTCTTCACGTATTCTTAGTGATCTCGGAGTCCAATTACACCCTTCTCCATTTGTTTTTCATGTTTCAGTACAGTGAGTTCAGTTACACGTATCTCTTTTTTTAATCCATATATTGCGCCCATTTTTCTTTATCAAATTCCCTTGCAATCTTTAAGGCAGTGCTGTTGAGTGAAACTGATTGCATATTACAGATAATACTAACAATTACTCCTCTAGGTGGTGCCACTAGCCCAGTATCTATAGCTTCAGAGTCCAGCTCTTCAGGAAGAATTAGGAGGACACTACTTGCCCCCACTGCACCACCCGTGTGAGATGCATAGTGCCTCTGCTGTCTGCAACAGCCATATTGTTGTTTTTTCTCTACTACAGCCCAAGCCATTGCGTATTTACCATCCCTGTCCCATGATACTTCTGTTTTTGGCACTGGGGTCCACATCATTGCGACTGTGTCTGTTTTGAGGTACCCAGGAAGAAGTTTGCCATTAGTATTTTTAAATTGTCCGGCCTGATAACTGTATAACAAGGCATTTCCAAATTTCAGAAGGTCACCTACTGACGACAGAAAGCCACCACCAGCCCACTTGTAAGAGTTGTCCACATACGGTGCGTTTACCAGCCGTCCCTTTTTGTTGTAAACATAACACCTAGAATTCAAGAAAATTCAACTTGTCATTCTCAGATACTGCGCACAACTATTTTAAGTTCTCCTACCTTAAAAAAGCAAACTGAGCGTGTATTAGCTTGTTCTCATGAAACGTTAGAATTTTTTAAAATATATTTTTCTTAAATATGTTTCTTGTAGAAAAATCAACAAGGAATTCAGACGGGAAAACAAAAAATACGGTGACTTCTTAGGTTAGAAGCTTAGGTTCAATAAAAGTACTAATCCTTCTACTTACTCTTAGGATATACTAAGAGTAAAGGCAATATACAAGTAAAAAGATGTGACAGAAAGCTATAGATCAGCCAGCGCAGGATTTTTCTTAAATCACTGTACTAGATTTAAAGTGTTTAGAGAAAGAGGAATCCTCAACCACGCCATGATTATCAGACACCGAGCTGAAATTTCACTGCTCTGAGACAGTAGTTTCCATTTATGATTGATTTCCTCCCACTGCCCCATTACAGTTGCCATATACAACAACAACTGAATATTCTGGAACTACTAAGACAAGTGAGAAGCATGAAGGAGTCTTGCAAAACCTGTCATTAAAATACAAATTAAAAACTACCAACCAGAATTGCAGAATGAACTATCAGGAACAATACAACAGGAGTGCAGACCGAATTATGCTTTTGAAAGAAACAGTCCAATCATGACTGGATTCATTTCATACAACATACGAAAAGGAATGTTGAATAACTCTATAATCTGAGTAATTTCAACCTTTGGCCTTTAGACCACAAGATGTCCATGTACTACCTGGAGAGTTGTGAAAAGGAACCACACACACACACACAAAAAAAGGGGGGGGTGGGGGGGGAGGGGCAGGGCAAGCATACTATCAAACAGTACAGAGATACATTCCCTGTCTAGTCTGCACTTATATTGGAAAACTTTTAGGGAACTTCTGAAAGCCATAATACTGAAAATCAGAGGTTGAAGCAAAGGAAGAGACGAACGGTCCAAGACTACCATCAACTCTGCCAGTGACTTGATTATCTCGGTGTCCCTACAGTCAGTTTTTCAATCACAATAAAACCTGTTACAAAGACGCTGAAATGCTTGACTTACACCTCTAAAGATCTAGAACACGAACTTTTACACTTTTTCATGTCAGTGAAATACAGTATAACCAAACCATTAAACAAACCACAACATGTCAATATGTTCTAGTTTGAGGCACCAAGCTAGCTATTTGTGGAAGGCAAAACCATCACATTAGCATCTCAGTTTTGCTTAACAATAAAGTAGCCCATAAAAAGACCCCCAAAACAGTATCTGGCCCAATTCTTTCATCCCTACCATACTTCAGTTTATAAAACGGTTCATATACACACATATATTTAAACGAACTTGACTGTACAAGCTTGATAATTGGAGAACAACACTAGCATCCAGATCTACAGCCAAAAGAGCCTCTGAAAATTTGCAAGCAAAATACCAGCACAAAGCATCTTAGAATACAGCAGTAAAGCTATCTCTAAAACACTACAAACTGCTTTGTGTGTGTGTGTGTGTGTGTGTACACACACTTTAAATATACACTTACATGTAAGTACTATAAACCTTGGATTCAACATGTTCATCACCATTTTCATTCTTCGAGAGCATTTTAGAAGCCAAACTTTTAAAAAGTGTGAGTCTCATTTTCATAAGACTTTTTCCATAACCTGCTTTTGTGATTCAGTTAGAATTCTTCTCCTGCACCAAAATTTAACATGTGAGTCAATAAATGAATTTCAGAGCCCAGACAGGTAGGTCAATAAAATAAGACTGGAGAGAAAGACAAGAAACTCTGCCCTTATATTGGAATGGATTATCCACAGTTACATAAATTTCTCTGGGTTTTTTTTGTTGTTTTTTTTTTTGTTGGTTTGGGTTTTTTTTTTTTTAAGTTATTAAAAAGAAATCAATTGGTCAAGCATGTTCTGTGTTAAACAGAATTTTAATTCTGGTTAAAATCAATACTACAATTTAATTTATGAAAACCTGGTGTTACTGTGAGACTATTACAATTCATGGAACTCTTAAAAAGTCAGTATATTAAGCAAAACAAGGTAACTATATATTCTAACATAATCTCCTAGTGACTCCTTTATTTTACTCTATTTACACTTACCTGCTTATTTGTACCCAAAAAAAAAATGCAAACGACAAAGTCACCCCTGCCACTCTCCCCCGATATATACTCTTACAACAGGAAATACTTATTTCCTATTCTGCAATTTCACATGCTAATTACAGAACCAATACCATAATGCTGACATAAAATCAGTTACATGACTAACTTTGAAATAACATAAGCCACTTCATTTAAAAACCTGGGGAAAAAAAAATAAAAATCACACATTCTTAATTCAGTTGGCTTAATAAAGATAGAAAGAGCAACAATTGTTGTGGGAAAAAAAAGTTTCATCCTTGTTTACCTTGCTCTGTTATATATCATTGCTTCATTATCATCTAGTACAGTTGATAGCATATCCAAATCACGAAACATTTTTAGCATATAATCTGTAAATTTTTGTCCTGAAACTCTCTCCACAACAGCGCTTAAGAGAGTAAAGCCGTATGTTGAATACAAGAACTGACTACCTTGAAGAAACACAATAAAAAAGGGGAGGGAAAAAAAGTTAGCCACATGATGCTTAAATGGAATCTGAAGGATAAAATTTAAGTAATCACATGTGCAAATAAAACTATATATAGCAAATTAAAAGACTCCCCCTCCACCCCCAATTTTAATATGATGTGAATCACAAGCTTATGATACTGGGCGCTAGGAATTTCTGTACTGCAGCAGACACAGATGCTTGCTAAGTGCAGGTAGCTCTGAGAACAGCGCTAAAAGATTTTCAGGGATCTGCATGTACAGCCAGGTCTCAGCCAAGATGTGAAGACTTGACACTTAACATCCTTTCCACAAGATTTACCGTACCAGTTCTAACAAGGATGTCTGGATTTGGAAAGCTGAAGCAAACCATAAAATTACTTCTTAAAAGACGCTCACCTACGTGACTTCTTTGTGTGTCTATACCCGAGAGATGGAAAGACAAGGACAGTACTCGCCCAAGGTTTTCAAAGGTCTTGATCACTTCTATCATAGTGTTTCTAGTTCTAGTTTTCTAGTTCTAGAATATCCTGAAAGATTATATGAACACTAACGTGTATTATTTAAGACAACAGAATTTATTTACAAAACAATGTTTCATTTTTAAAAATCTCATTCTTGCGCTAACACCTTTTATGAAACATCTACATATAAAGCAACTGCCGAACTGCCTACAGTCGAGACAGATCTCTTACTTGAAATGGTTCCTAGAACTCTCCAAGTGGTTAACTTCTCCCCCTTCCTACCCCTCTCCCCTTAAATGCACATTATTTACTGTTTATCAGCAATGCGTATCATTTGCCTGTTAACTTAACTCATTTAGAACTTACACCTGAAGTTCCTCAAAGTCCTTTCTAGAATTAACTTGAATAATTCCAACAATAAATAACCTCAACAATTCTGTGATTCTGTGGTCTTTCTGTAGAATTTTTTAGCTCTGGTTTAGTGCCTCACTAAAATTTTTTGCTTTTGGTTCATATCTAGAAGGCCCAGAGCATGAATACAGCAAGTTGGTATCTGCTTACAAAATACTTTTTTTTATCTGGGACTCTCTGTATTACCTTTTAAGTCTTGGCTACATCACATGTTGAACCTGCTGGATTATGGTGCAGATACATCATTAGAAGTATCTATATAAGCACAATTCTTTAAGTCAGTAGATTGGTAAAGATATCTATACAAGACTGTTATCTAAAACTGAACTGCTAAAATCCTGACCAGTTCAGTCTTCAAAAGTTATATCAGTTTTAAGACAATTACACGTCCAGATGGTTTGTGCGAACAGCCCAAATACTTCTCCATTGAGCTTTTAATGGGGCACAAGAAAAAAAAAAGGGGGGGGGGGGGAGCAGAACAAAACAAAAACCCCACACAAACACTCTTTACTGGACTCTACTATCCTCACTGCATGTAAAACAATTTGAAACAAAAATTTCACCAGAAGAGCACATTTTGGTCTAAATGAATAGAAACTCACCTGGTTTAAAGAATAAAGGATCATTTTTAAATATCTTCAGTGATTCAATCACACTTTCAAATTTTTCCTTCAAATAATACTCTTCTTGCTCAAATTCCTTGTCTCTCCTGCCAGGTTTTGAATTTCGGCTTTTTACCTCACCTTCATGTTCTTTCCTCGGTTTGACAGAATCAGTCTTTTCAACGCCTTTTTCTTCTTTTTCTTTTTGTTCTTTATCCTGATAGGGTTTTGTTAGTTTAAATGCTCTGTTTGCCTTTTCCTTTTCTTCCTTCACTTTTGTAATATCTTTTTCATAGTGACGAATCCCACTCAAGTGTGAAACTAACAGTCTTGTAGTAATAGCAACCTAGGTAGAAAGGACAATACTTAAATGTGAGCTCTCTTCATTAAAGATATGATGCACACTAAATCACCAGAAAAGCAAAATTCAACATGACGAAGAACAGACAAAGATATAAGACCTTTTAAATACCATGTATTAAACCCAGTTAAAATACATACATGTATATGCACATACTACACACTTGATATAAAACTGAAGATCCAACTTTCCAGTGCTGCTTTTTCAAGCAGCAAACATCAGTACTCGTCTAAATGATTTTTGCTGTTTTACAGGAATAGGTCCAGATACAGGCACCTGTACACATATGGCTGTGCAATGACAGGAACAAAAATCAAAAGAAGTGTTACCAATAAACAATTACATACCTTTTCACCCTCGTAGACTTTTTCTGGAAATTCAGGGACGTATTTCTGCACTGGAGCATCTAAATCCAGTTTCCCCTCTTCCCACAATTTAGCAACAGCCATCATTGTAAGACACTTGCTAATACTAGCAATTCGCATGATCGTCTCTGGCTTACATACTACACGATTCTCTACATCAGCATAACCCAAACCTTTAAGAAAATAAAAACACTGCGGTAAATATTTTATATAGAGACATGCTGAATCAATTATTTGCAATGAATTAGATTTACTGGCTCCCTAAAATGTTTTTCCTCTAGCTATACTGGGACATGAAGCATTGGACTATCCCTGCTCCTGCTTCAATTAAGTTAACAACATTTTAAGGTAGTAGGAACAGTTAATCAAAGCCCATTGTATTGGCCAATGGCATCCCAAGTTACTGATTAAGACTACAGAACAAACCGAATGATAAATGAGATTGAAGATTAAGCCAAAATTTACACTACTGAGGTCAAATATTCAATGTAGAAAAACTAAAGAGACCAAAATCTAAACAGTAAAATAACTGACCAACAGTCATAAATACTCCTTTTATTGTTCTGACTTAATGGTTGAAACAGTAAAGGGTGTTATTTTATCAATACAGAAATTGAGAAAGGAAATCACTCACAAATTCATAGCAACTACCTAAGCTGTAAAGCTTCACTAAACAGTGGTGTTATACACTACGTTTCAACATCACTCAGCATGACTTCAATTAAAAGATAGCTTAATAGTCTCCATACCAGTGTTTTCCTATGTAACCAACCCACAAGTCTGGTAGCAAGAACTGGAATTAATAAGTCATTATCAAGCTCCCATACTAATCTTCAGTTTGAGCTAGGTTTGAAGAAATTGTGCAAGTAATGTTGCAGCATAAAAAGCAATGAAATGCAATAATGACATATTTGCAGTTTTCAATACAAGCAAGACCTGCAAGCTATGCATGTCTGTCTACACAAAACTGTAGTCTAATAATGAACTACTCGGGGAAAAGAAAAACTTGCTAAAATACAAGAAATAAAACAGATGACATGTCAGTTGCCCAAGACCCTTTCTTTTACGTAAAGTTGCTACTCGGGTGCTTGCCTGGTGCTTGTGAACGCAGATGCTGTACCCCTCAGTGAAAACACCTTCCAAATCTTAAATCACTCCTATCAGTTTAGCAAGAGAGCGGGTTTAGGACCGTGGTCATAGAATACATGCAACTTAACACCTGTTCCTAGTTTTTCCCCCCATGAAGAAGGGAGGAAGACAACAAAATGAGCCAGAAGTCTGCTAGAGCAATGTTACCCACCTCCCAGCTGCCTTACTCAAGGCAGTGTTGTTCTCTATATCCATATGCAGCAGGGTACAGAAAGCTCTGCCATGGCTTCTGCTCCCACATGTAGTTGTCTTGCTAATCTGGCAGTCCTGGTGATAAACCACAACCCTGGCACTAGTTCCCCCAGGCACTTTCCTGCATGTCAAGGAAGGGATTCTGCAGAAGTCTTATGAAAACTTCTGCTTTCATTGCTAGGTAATTTGAGACCAGAAAAAGCTATCTGATTTGAGAAAGTTTGTGATTAAGTTTCTAGTGCAATTTTCTTATTAGGCCACATTACAAAAGGTACCAGAGGCTCTCCAACTCACTTCTGTCATGATGAAAGAGAAATGAAAACCTATAGTCAGCTTTATACATATGTAAAAGTTAATGCAACAATAGACTGTCGGAAGAAAGTTATTAACACCCTTACTTACAAAGGGTTTTTTTTCAAATTCTGTAACACATTAATGAAATATGTTGCCATTTACTACTACTGTTTAAGTTGTCTAAAAAACCCAAAACACATTATGAAAATGTTTCTGAAAACAGACACACAGTTAGGTGGGGTTTTTTTTAAATAAACATCAAATGTCTACATGATACGAGCAGTACTAGCAGACTCTATTTAAAACTAAACCGTGTAAGCAGAAAAATCACTTGCAGTTTCTGGAAGGATGACACCTGTTAAATCTCAGTACCTTCCTAGCAAAAATCTACACCTCAGCCCACAAATGGGAGACAGATCACCAGATGTGAGCCATTATTACTTCGACTATTAAGTAAGGTCCTGTGGGGAGAACAGTTCTTTACCTCCTATACACAATTCTACCAGACTGCTGTACAGCTGTATGCCTAGTGTGTAAGTATACTCAAAGACCGATCTGACAAATTAATGGAAGAAAAGTCCTTAAACGTAACTGTTGAGATACACTAGCACATTCAGGAAGTTAATAAATTATTGATTCCTGGAAGTTATTGAAGTTTACCAAAGAAAGTATCACTTCATACTCCCTAGGCACCTGTTTCTGGCCACTGTCTGGAGATGTGACATCAAGTGGATGAAATTCCAGCTTGATCAGCGTGTCCAAATTGTTCATTTTTGAAACGTTCATCGCTTCTCAACAGCGTGCACAACTACTACTCCCATATACTAACCTTCTGACCAGACTTCCTTTCCATCTACAGAAACTCCAACTAGTATACCTGGGATTCCTGCTTCATCCTGTCAAAAAAACGGACAGAAGACATTAAGAAGGATCTTTACAGTTAAAAAACACCTTCTCCCAAACCCTAAAAATGCAAAAGCAATCCTACAAATAGACCTGCATATTGTTGTCACATTACAGTTGAAATTTTGTCGAATACTACTTGGGCTGAACTGGTAAAAACTGCTTTTGAAAAGCAGACATTTTAATCCAGCAGCTGGGAAAAATATATCTAACAACAATAATAATCTAAATAAAATAATTTATTTAATAATTTAATTAAATTAGCGATCAGGACATGCAAGAAACACTGAACAGAAACAAAACATTACAGAGTTAATATGCAACACGCAAACTGCATCATCTATTAGCAAGCAGAATTTCAAAGGAGCTTTGATTAGATTTTCGAAGTAACTACAAGGTGCTTTTTAAACAATCCCCTTGCCTCTCCCTCTCCTTCCTACAGCCTTTAAGGCCTTCCCGTGTTCTCAGATACCCCGCACTGCACCGTACTTCCACCAGCTCCCCACATCAAGCTCTGCCTGGCCTAAGCTTCCCAAGCACCGACAGCCTTCGCTGACGCTACATGAAGAAGAAAAACAATGAAATAT
>NW_008794743.1:1303240-1334091 GCF_000699145.1 Aptenodytes forsteri | reverse complement strand
GGCCCGGCGGGCGGCCTCCGCCCCGGCGGTCGGGCCGCTTCCCCGGGGCTCCTCACGTCTGGCTGGTGAAGGCGATGGTAAAGCTGGTTTGCTTAACCACCAAAAGCCACCTGTGTGTCCAAATGCAGTCACAGGCAGTATTTGGCAACATGAGTCAAATCCCTGTGAATCCTTACCAAATCCTTAATCCTTAGAAAGAAAGGTTTTAAAGTACAATTCCTCTCTGCCGGGTAACTGGAGCCCCCGCCAGACCCCCCGAGAGCTCAGCACCGCCTGCCCCTTCTGATGGAACTAAGTTTGTAACTCCTGCCAGCACCAACACAGTTCTGACAGAATAAGCTGGTTTTAACCTACACTTTCATTGCGCTGATGTATAAGAAAAGGATAGAGAGAAGATGAAGGATACTTCAAGCCACGACATAATTTCTGATCTTAACTCTGCACTCCACAGCAAATGATTGCAGGATCAAATGAAAAAAGCCTGCTGCTAAATGTATGCCAGGCAGAAGTAAAGCGGGGCAAGCTAGTCTAACACCAAGATAAAACCTTTTACCTGCAAGATGAGCATATTTGATCTAGATTAGTGAGGAATTACTTACTTACAAACGTTGCGTTTTCCAACGCTGCTTTGAGAGTCCAGTTTCAGCCTAGATCAGTGCCGATGGCACAGCAAGCATTTGCGCACAGAAATAATTTTTCCATGTAGTTGCTCTCTTTAGACTGAGACTACGGAGAGATGACAATGCCCTCCAAATGATGGTTTTAAACTATCTCACAACCTTCCACATATTTGGTTTCCAATAAACTTTTAATAGCTCTCTTTAATGACTTGAATGTAGACTGAGCAGCAAGCTGAAGAGACTGAAGAGTGACCAAATAGTGATAATATTACTCAAGAAGGCAGAAGGAAAGGATTTTCAGTGCATCAGCAGATTCAGATTGACAGGTAGGCAGCATGTCAGCTAGATTCAAGTCCCATCCAAGGATACAACCAATAACCAGGACTCTTGTAAGCTTTGCCAAGCGGATGAGTCTGCAGATTTGGGATCCTCACATCAGCCTTTTATGACAATTAAAGAGATTGTATGTGCCTAATGCAAAAGCAAATCCAGAGCCACTCAATGCTGTCAGCAGAATTGTTAGTCCACATGTCTAACTGGAGCATCAAAATATCTTTAGTAGTATGAAGATACTCAGTCATCCCCTTCCTATATGTCATTGCTGTGAAATTACTAATTGCAATGATGCTAGAGCAGATGATGTTAGGTCCAAAGAACGTTAAAAAAAGCCCTCATTAACAGTTCATTTCAGTCTTTTCTTAGCACTCTTATTGTTCTTCTTTTGGATTTCAGACTACCTAGTCCAATAGTCCAAGTGCAAGAGGGGAGGACAGGGAGGGACTAGTTTATATGAACGAAGCATTGCCGTGGTCCAAGATGAGTAGAAAATTCTAGAGGAGATACCAAAAGCAGCAGAGCCCTTGGCATACTATGGAGAATGCAATGGCATCCAAACAGTTGAGAAATGTTCATAGTTCATGTTCTTTTTAACTGTTGAAAGTCAGTCCTCTCAAGGGAATGCCTCAGACCGGACTGTTCTAAGGACCTTAAACCCTGCAAATCACAAATAGATTGACTGGGATGTATCATTACTTAGCAATGCAGAAAGCTCCTTGTGCAGAAAGCCCCCAGTGTCCAGTTTGATGGACTGTGCAGGCGTCTGCCATTTCTTTCTTGAAGATTTTCTGGGGTACAATCACTTAAAACCTGTTGTATACATGTCGCAGGATTCTTGAACAGCTGCTAACAACCTTTAATAATGGCGACTCCATAAATGTTATAGATGTTGACAGAGAATACGACAGCTTAAACAACGCAAAAAAAAGAGCTATACTTGTAAGCAAAAGTGGGGAGTCTGTCCTTTTAGAACGCCGCATATGCTCTCCTAGGAGAAAATTCTGAGATGCTAACCTAGGGAGTTCAATCTCCTTCATGTCCGATGATCTCAAAAACCGCAGGATTCGGCAGGAAGTCAGGCCGAATAGCTTTCATGCGTGAAGTCAAACGCAGACCAGATGCTACACTTTTCACTGCAGGCATTTATTTCTCATTAGCATTTTCTCAATAAAACTCCGTTGCTTATCACAGTACAACTTCATACCCAACTAGTACAAGATGCTGTATTTACTTTCTCGTAACTCATTTTCACTGTGTTAAACTGTCTCTGGAAGCGTTTTGCAGCAGGATTCTGTGTATTCTTACATTAACCTGCTCAGTAGGAACACTCTTTGGCATCACACTTTTGAATGGGCCTAAGCCAGAAATGGATCTTGCCATTTTTCTGATTGCCTTAATGAAGAGCTTCGTATTAAATCCTGTAGCACAACATGGCCTGCGGTTGTCTGTTGTATCTTCCTCTAAGCTGCTGTTTTTGTTAACTTTGAGTTGAGGTATCAGGCTTACAAGGTTTTGAGAATATTCTACTCCCACTGATAGCAATAGAAGATGAAGACAGCAAGCACTAGGCTAATCCAATTCTAAATTTAACAAAAAACCCCCATGCTTTTCTTCTGTCCTCATCCATCAGTCACTTAGAAGTATAGGCACAGACTCTCAGCTGTAATCCATCTTCCTTGTGTAACACAGCCAGAAAAGTCCATCTGGAGACCCCGCTGGCATGGTGGAAAAACTCCACATGGTTTAGCACTACACCAGCTGACTTCTCCTCTGCTCTGCCTCCTTGCCAAGTTCAACTTACCAGATTTGAAAAGCCTGTGTGAAGAGAGATGCCTTATTCGGATGACAAAGAATGGCGCAACACAATGGGTCTCTCAGCAAAGCAGGGCTGTGCTCACTCACCTCAACGCGGGCCAGCTTTAGAGTCTCACCATCAAGAATCCTTTAAGGTTTTATACCCTTTGAATAAGACAAACACCAAAGGCTCAGTAACATGAGACCATAAAACAAAGTGCTTATGTATCTTCCTAGTCATCTTGCTCCTAGTTGTACACTACTGTGTTTCACTGGCTTTTTCAAAATACTGTGTGAGCTGGGGAACAACAAGGTGGGCGGTAGCTTTTACACTGTTCTGCAGTGGTGTAGCCCACCATCAAAAGGTGTAATATGCTCATTCCGCTGCTGGTGGTCAGCAATATGTGGAAACACCAGGTATTTGCAAATCATGAGGCTTCATCAGTATTTCCTAAAACATGACTCTTAAAAAAAAAAATAAATCTACAGGCATTTCGAAAACAACTTATTCACTTCTGTCAGTCCTCCGCCATTTCTGCAAGTGCTTCTGTGGATCCTGATGTCTCAGCAATGTTTAGCAGATGTTATTATGGCTGTTCCTGCTTGTAGGTCTGGACTTTGATCTCGGTATTTTTGCTATGATGATCTCATTTGCTTTTCTAGCTCACCAATGTGGCGAAATTCTACAGTCTGTCGTTAACATTTCCATTGAAATTGAAAAGATGGGTAATGTTTTTAACAAACAACATCTAAGGTTTGAATGACAGGAAACAAGTGATACCGATTAGTATTCCCCTGATAAAGGGCTGGTCAGTTCTGAAATCGTAAGCCCAGCTCTGCTCTTTCATCCTGTTAAATACCATTTAGAACTGCCACAGACCCAAACTGAAGCTTGCAGGTTGAGTTTGCAGGAAGGGGCTCTTAAAAATTTAGGAAGTAGCAGTGTAAGGAAACTCCTTTGTTTTCTTTGTTTGGATTTATTGTGAAACAATGAAATGTTCCATCAATCCAATGGATTCCAATTATTCCAACTGGATTCCAATAATTAAAGATTGTAACTTTTGTAAAGACTTCTGGATCTAAAAATGTTGAATCTAACGGAAAATAATTAACAGACCAAAGCTAGAATTGTCAAAAATTACTGTAATTTACATTTGTGCTAGATAAAAGGAAGAAAAATAGGAAAGCAGCAATTAAAAAATATTATCTATGTTTGTATACATAGACATGGGGAAAATAATTTCGATGGAAAATGTAAAGAGTAAAGGGATAATGATTCCCTTGATCATACCTAATGTTTCTCAGTACAGGAAAGATTTAAAAACAAACCCCTAATTCTTCCTGAATTTGAAAAGAAGACATATAAAGGGAATGTTAGATGAAGAGAGAAATCAAGCTCTGCTTTCTCCCTCTCTTTTCAGAAGCAATTTCATTTATTCAGGAACCAAGAGACAGAATTTTTATTCCCCTCTGGCTTGAAGCATACGTACAGTAGATGGCAGTAAGAAACCTCATCAGTTTAACCAGTTGTTAGCAAAAGGGGTGTCACGGTGTCGTGGTTTAACCCCAGCCGGCAACTGAGCACCACCCAGCCGCTCGTTCACTCTCCCACCCCTGGTGGGATGGGGGAGAGAATTAGAAGAGTAAAAGTGAGAAAGCTCGTGGGTTGAGATAAGAACAGTTTAATAATGGAAATAAAATTAATAATAATAATAATAACGAATATACAAAGCAAGTGATGCACAGTGCAATTGCTCACCACCCGCTGACCGATGCCCAGCCAGTCCCCGAGCAGCGGCCCCCTGGCCAGCTTTCCCCAGTTTATGTACTGAGCATGACGTCCCATGGTATGGAATGTCCCTTTGGGCAGTTGGGGTCAGCTGTCCTGGCTGTGCCCCCTCCCAGCTTCTTGTGCACCTCCAGCCTGCTCAGTCGGTGGAGCATGGGAAGCTGAGAAGTCCTTGACTAGTGTAAGCACTGCTTAGCAACAACTAAAACATCGGTGTGTTATCAACTTTGTTCTCATCCTAAATCCAAAACACAGCACTGTACCAGCTACTAGGAGGAAAATTAACTATCCCAGCCGAAACCAGGACACACGGTCTTACTGAACTGAGTTGTTATTAGATTCCTCACCCACGTACATTTTTTGTTTGGTCTTGGTCAGTATAGCAGTTCTCAGAGTATTATTATTTGCTTATCAAATAAGGTAACACCTGCATGATTACAGTGTATGTACCATTTCAGTAACAGTGCTAACCCTACCAACGTGCACCAGTAACATTCTATGCTAGGACAGTTAGACCCAGCCAAAAACCAGGCATCCCTTCCCCAAAAGGTACATAAATAGGTGCACACTCACAGCTTTATTCTGAGATTAAAGTCTTCCCTGAGTTGTTTCTTTTTTCTAAACTAAGGTCATGGGTGGGTGAATTCTCCAACAACTTAGCTGAGAAACATTAATCAGGAACAAATCTTTAAACATGTAAGATGTCTGGACCAGGAGAAAAAGTAGCATTAAAAACAGTGGGTCTTTAGACACTGAGATCAACATGTTTATCATCAGCTCTGCTTGAACTGTGATTCAGATATTTGTTAATCTTCTTGAGGAGTTTAGTTAAACATGATGTACTTTTTCTACACTACACAGGAACACTGATCCTGTTGTTGTCACACCAGCAGCACAGTTGTGCCATGTCCACGTCCCCATCACAAGTTAACAAGGCAGCAGTGGTGGTCCTCAAGCTCAACCAGGAGCCCAGCAGGGCTGGCCCTGCCCTCCAAGCAGCACCTCATACCCAGAGACTTGTGCAGCACCACAGGTTGGCGACTTTTTTTTTTTTCTTCCCCTCAACACACACACACCATAAAAGGAACATAACTCTCCTTAATTTATTCCATTCTTTCTGTGTACTCAGGATGTGTCACCTGGGGGTTGTTTACTTTCAATAAAACAGAATATGAAAGAGTTTTATAGAGCCACATTGTTACTGCCTTCATTTTACAAGTTGCATGCTGTCTGACACAGTTCCTAGAAACAATAGGATGGGAGTTCGGGAAATATTTTCCATGTCAGGGAAAGGAATGCTGAAAAGACCATGCTGTGGTTACAGACCAGCCAAAGGGCGCGCACATTTCTTTTTTTTCTTTGCAAAAACATTAGTTTTGAAACTCCAGTTTCTCAGCGGTGATTTCCTCATACTTTTAATTCAGGGCCTACTTTAAATCTCTTGGGACTCAGAGGAAAAATAATTGTCACCAGCTGAAAGTAAGTAATGAAGGAACATTTGTGAAATACATCAGTGTAAAAAAGAGAAAACCACAAAAAAAAAAAGAAAAAAAGAAAAAATAGAAACCATACAGAATTATTTCCTGTTTTTCCTGAAGTTATTCTCCAGGCAGCAATCTCTTCTGGTAGAAAACTGAGCACAGAGAGGACTGAACAATTTTGTCCCTGTGAATGGCTTCACATTTATCATTAGAATTCAGTTGCTGTGTATAACCTTTTTACCTTCTCCAGCTTTTCTCCCCACTCAGTGGGTAGAGGTACAATATACCACGGAAAATGATGGCTTGTGTAACCGCTACTCACACAATGCAACAGGTACCAGACAGCATCAGTATCTTTGACTTTTCCAGGTGTATCTTTTCAGACTGAAGTATGTTGCTTCAAAACAAAGTAAGAAATCATGGAAGGTGTAAATCACCTAAAAGATTAAACACATTAACCATAAGGTATTGTTCTGAAGCTCATACGCCTAAAGATACAATTATGAAGTGCAGGCGCTTAGGAAAGCTTTCTGGCTTGCTCTAGGAAGTGCTCCTCACAATTGGGTAATAACTACTTCTCTTTCCACCCTTTCTCCCCAAAATATAAAGCTCAACAAAATGAACAAGTCCCAGACAACTATGCCTCAAGAAATGTGACAGCGAGAACTCTGACTGCCTGACACTGACTGACTTACTCGGGAGAGAAGCGGACCAGGCAACTGCAATCAGTCATCCTGAAGCGCCAGGGTCAAGTGCCACCTCCACAGCAGGCGTCTACAAGTCAGGAAGAAAACAACAGGCACGTTTGCTTTGACAGATACAGCAGCAGGAGGCAAAACGTGTTTCCAGATTTTGTATGTGATCCTGAGGCATATCCCTGTGTGAAGAATACAGTCCTGATTTGCATTTACTGTCTTTATCTGTTCTTCTAGATAGAAGACTCTAGATCCTTCTCAGTATCTATTCTTCTAGCAGTTTTTCCAAACCATTCAACATTATTTGAAGCTCCAGCATGTGTTTTTACTGATTAACTATTGTCATAAGCAAATGCTTCTCTGCAGTTCACACCAAATACTCATCCAGCTATATGTGTATGCTGGTTGCCAGCCCACTTTCCACACATCCACTACTATGACTATCCGTTCTAGTTTCATCTACCTGTGGCTGCAATTACACCTTCATTTTGCTCTGCAGACATGTTCTGTGCCACTAAAAATGCTCTTCGTGAGAACTGAGCATAGATAGCTTGAGAAACTGCACGGGCTAGTAAAAAACAGGAAAAGGCCTCTTATCAAATTAGTAACATCTCAGATATTTGGGTGGAGGCATTTGGCACTGGGCTTACGTATTCTTATGGGAGTGAGTCCATGCATACTACAAACTCCATTCCTTTGCTTCATATTATTGTTCCCAAGCTGAGGCATATTTCAAAAGAGCCTCTCTGAAGATGTGTAAGTGCACAATTACTATATGCTACACAGATCAATAAGAAGGGATTTTGCTCTATCCCCTTTCCATACATGTAAAATAAATCAAGTTAATAGCATTTACACAGATTTATGCTGCAATAGGATCATTGCAAAAACTAAAGTAGGTATTTCCTTTGTACCTTTGCATGCAGAGCTATGGAAAACAACTAAGAAAATTTGAAAAACTTCACTACTGAGGGAAGACGACTGCTTGGGATGACTGACTTCTGCAGTAAGCACTAAGTGTGGGACAGTTTGCCCCTCCTGCCAACTGGAATAACCCATCAGCTGCTTGAGTTGGAAATACTATCATTTCTTTCTTTGACCTTGAACCAAACCAAAACCACTTCCATGTTTTAGATGCTATATATATACTTTCTGGTGTATAGCAGTGTATGTCAGGTACACATACACACACTTAACTTACAGTTTTACTTCAGCGTGATTAACATTACTCAGTAGAACAGTTTTACTACCTGCATACTCATCTTAATGTCGGCCTCTCAGCTTGGATTCTTTTCATCCCTTCATCTCCAATAAAAACAATCTTGTAGTGTGAAGGTAAGCAAGATATTGATGCATGCATCAGGAGAGAATCAAGCTCAAGCTGTACTGATGCTGGAGGGGAAGCTGTGCTCTACTTAATGGATGACGACATTTTTTCCAAGTGGTGTAATGAAAGTTAACAAGTTCCTACTCGACTTGGTGCCTGTCAAATTTAAACAACAGGTGTGAGTAAAAAGCATTTCTTATATGGACAGCTGGTGTTCTTGTAAATTCTCAAACAGGAAAATAAAATAGAAACTAAGAGAAATCCCCATGTTGTCTGAGTAATGTATCTATAACTGAAAGTGACACACTTAGTTTTGCTCTTCACACTGCAGTAGAGAGTAATGTCTTCATTATTGCTTCAAAGGCAAAACAGATATGGGGAAAAGAGGAACTGGGAAAACAAATTTCAGAGCTTTCTGGTTTTACTGTAGTTTAAATAGGGATTCTGCAATCTCCCACCTTTAATACAGTATGCAGGTGTCCTGCTCAGATCAAAAAGAACTGCTCAGCACCTTTGAACATCAGTCTCTTTCTTTAGAAACTGAAATACAGCATTGCAATCCTCACTGGGGACAGCTGTTTTTTTTTAAACCCACATAGCAAATGTCACAGCAGCTAAAGACCCAGCAACTTTGACACAAGAGAGCACTTCTCATTGTGCAATGACTCTATAAAGCTCGATTCTAAAACACTGAGACTTTGCTCTAATGGAACTGTTTGTTTGACTAAGGCTTAGTCAAACAGGCAGGCCTTAGCTGTATATACTCTATATATGCGTATGGCCAAAGTTGTATATGCACTTGTGTGGTTTGGTAAAATGACCTTCTTTAAAACAATTTAGCTAAAATGACACAAACCCCTCTACAATCTGCACTCAATTTAAACTTGGCTTTTATTGATTTTCCTTAATTAAATCCAAACTGTTAAAAGCAAGTGATTCACAAAAATAATGGATACAGAGTAAACCCTTCCTATCAGTTCTTTTGCTAGCTGCAGTGTTCCTAATGCTAGCAGCACATACGCTGATAGGGAAGCAGAGGGAGGAGTCAATAACTTAATTGCTCAAAACAGCAATAATCTCTGCTTCTCCTCCACAGACAGAGACATATAGGCCCATGTGCTTTTTATTTCAATTTACAACAGTAAGTCTCAGCCTCCCATGGATTAACAACAGGTTTGGGTCCCTTGGGCTGCCTCTTGTATCCACAACCCTTCCCACCCCGTTGTTACTCTCCAGGAAGTGCCTTGCACTCAGAGATGGCTGCATGTGAATGTAGTAAGAGCACACACACATTTGCTACATGTTTGCTAACTGCTGAAAAGTAGCAAAAAATGGTGTGTGGGTTGGTTTTTTTTTTTAAAGTGTCATGATTTCCTGGTTATGGTAATTGATAATAAAGTCCTAGCATAGAGAAATTTAACCCAGATTCTGCCATTGTGGCGAGAGCCCCTGAGAGAAAGGATTTTTATCGATTTTTACAGGAAAAGCTCCTGCATATTGTACTTTAAACCCAGATGAGGGGTGACAAAGAATTTGCTGCTACCTGGACTTTGCCAGCCACCTTCCTCTGTGGCAGAGGAATGCGGTGGCTCCAGGAACACAAGCGGGGGCTACAGGAGCAGGACAAGGCATAACTACACGGCAGCATTCAGAGGGGGAGGATTCATTCTTCTGTAGATCACCTTCATGCTGTCTATACCCTCCCGACTGGCCTTTAGCCCCCCTGTGCAATTCTCTCTTATTGTTTCCCTTTTAGCTGCTTTCTCACCTAGTTCATCTTCTAGATACATTTTTTTTTCTGGACAGCCTACACAAGTTACATCATCCCTGTAGCCTATTTTATAATCTACGTGTGTACAATAAACAAATAAGGAAGTAGTACAGCAATCCAGATTAAGTGGAAAGAAGTCTGGCAGGCTCCACCCTGCTGGCTACAGAAAACCATAATCCAGGAGATTTTGAAGCATTTTCCCAGACTATTTCTCAAACTAGTATTTTTGTCAAGAGAAACATGCAAACTATTGGTGGACGTTCCAAGAAATCCTCTATTTTTAAACTGGAAACTCACACAGATCTTCATGTTAATATCAATACCAATGTGTCCTACGCAAGTTAAAACAACTTACCAGAGTTTTGCAGTTTCACCTTCCTGATTATTCTTTCACAAATTCTACTGTAGAGACAGACACCAGACCTGCATCATTTTCCTCAGTGGCATGGACAACTATCACTAGGTGTTAGGCCTTTGCAGGTTTTATCCAAAAAAACAGTTTTCCATGAGCTTTGGCTGAGACAGATCACACGGACACTTCCTTGACTTTTCTGTTTGAATCTCAGGGCAAAAAATGAAAACAATATCGATGAAAGGAATAATCCTGAGAAGCAGATCATGGTCAGGTCCTGGAATAGAAGGCATTCAAAATACTTTGGAGGATCACGGCCCCAAACATATTTCATCCCTTTATACCCATGATCCATATACGGTTGCTGTACACAAATGAGGGAAATGTTCCCACAACCATGCATGCCAGTATGTTATGAGATGTGGTGCTGTCAGCTGCAGCTCGGTCTGCAGGACTTTTTTTTTTTTTTTTGGTGTTGGCTCTATTTTTTTTTTTTAAGGAAAAAGATGCTGTTTAATCTTTATCCAGACATTCCTCAAACCAGCGAAGAGACAGGAAGAAACCAGTGCTGAGGTGCCCTTAAAAGCCATAATATTCAAATCCAGAACACTACGTAATGTCCTTCCATTTCAGCACATTATGAGTCAAAGGAGAACAAATGGGAAGGAATAGTTTTTTATGTGTCTGTAAGACTTCTATCTGCTTCTGTTTCCCATTGTTTCTGCTCTCATATAAATTATCTAACTGGGATATCTAGATTGCTCACTAAGCTGCTGTCATTGTGAGGGGTATCCTGCATTTATGCAATTCTCAGCAACAGCTTACAAATTGGCAAGGCTATGACTTACGGAAAACTAGATAGGTTTGCAACTGAAGCCAAGAAGATTATGCAAACTTCTACGGATTTTCCATACTTTGGAAAGAATACAACACACACTGAAGAAAGTAAGTTACACAGCTTCCCACTATTAAAAGGACCTATTCCTGTGTGCATTTAAAAAAAAAAATCCATAAAGATAAAAAGCATTATCCTTATTTTCTCTACTGCTTTGACCTTTTTGCTGCAATTCCCACTTAATCTTTCACTGATGCTCCTGTTTTATTATTAAAAAACTCAGAAATTAAAAAAAAAACCAAAAAACCCCAAACACCAAAATGAACACCTGAGGAAAAAATACTCTATTTTCTCAAGTGCTGAGCCTTGTAAAAAGTATTATTTCCCCCCCTCCTTGTTTTTATATGTTTTAGTTGGCTAATCGCTTTCTTCTTTTGCTGCCACTAACAGACATTACAGCAGTCATAGACAGCCCAGTGTAACAGATATTCCCGCAATATAAACAGTATAGCAAAGTTTGCCAACTTAACCCAGATTTTGAGCAGCATCAATGACAGCAGAAATTGGTTAATATGCGTAATACCTTACAGATTCACATTTCTCAGGTGCTAGAGCTCTGAGAGGCAGTGCTCTATAGGTGCAGGCTAAAGCGTTAGCCTTGTTTCTTAAAGAAAAGGGACTTATGTGTCATTCTTACCTCTCTCTCTCATCCCATTCAGCAACTCTTGAACTGATTTGACTAGTTTTGACCACACAGAATTCTAAAAGGAAAATTACATTTCTGCAAGTTTTGTGAACGTAAGGAACCACTAAGATAGAAAGAACATGCCTACGAGCATCCTGATGGAAGGAAAGGCACACCCTACAGCATGTCTTGCATATTATTAGACATCAGAGAAATCCCATGAAGGAGCAAGAGACAACACAAATGTCTCAGTATCTGGAAAAAAATTCATTGCAAGTTTACAACCAACCATGAGACATGAATCTGCAAGAAGGCAGGTTTTGCCAGTTCTGGTGCTCTCAGAACTACTCATTTCATTAAGAGAGGACAACTCACAAAACAACCCAATTACATAGCATGGCTGCACAATAATGGTGTATTTCAAACTGCCAAATGTGTTTTTGCATTGAAGAAAAGGGTGAGTAGCTCTCTAAACTGAGACACACACCTGCAGGAATGCTGAATGATGCAGGGTTCTGTAATTTAACAAATTTTTAGAATTAACATTTTGGACAAAGTAGCTGCAAAAGGGAAAAATTCCCATCATTTGGAATGGGGTTAAATCAGAGCCCAATTTATTTATTTTTACAAGCCAATGCTTTCTAGCTTCACTGAGTTTTCTCTGATTAGGCACTGCATGCAAAGAGTCCATAATGGGTAGTGGCTTATGATAGACGGTAGAAACAGATTTACCTGCTCCAGCAAATACACCCGTATGCCTATTTATGTGTCTGTTGCTAGTCAGCAAAAAAAGCCACTTGGTGTGATTCACCATTATGTTCACTGCTCCCTTCAGCTCTCCTTGGAACTGGAAAGCTTTTATTTACCTGTTATGAAGCTTTATGGATTCATCTGCAACAGTGCACTTCAGGGAAGTCTATTTTACAAACATTTTTTTCAGATTATTTCTTATCTCTTTGCTTGCACATGCTTGCCCTATTAGTGGTGACATGATCTCATTAACAGACATTAAAACCACAGCCTCCTCCTTACCCTTACACACAGTAAGAGGTGAATTCAGATTCCCCAAACCACAAAGCAGTTTGTGGTCTCCTGGAAAGCAAGCAATTTTAAGCAGCAAACAAAGGGTCTGACCTCACTCAGACACATTGTTTAGGACCCAAGCACAGACCATGGGACCATAAAACCAATCCAGTGGAGCAGGCAGCACACTCAGCTGTGTAAGACTCATGGCCAAGTGCCAGGAACTCCTCTGTTCAGCTCCCAGCACAGCCTCCGATTCCCTGGGTGGCCTTGGACCCTACCCTACAAACTACTACCCAGCACCGCACTTCCTACTGAAGTAGCCCTACAGCACCACTCAAAGCCACGAGCACATGGAGGCTTGAACTCTTGGAGCCCAATTACCTGACATGTCATCCTTGTGCTAAGGAAGGAGAAAGAGATTAGAATAACTTACCTCTGCACAACTGTTACTTGGAGCTTTAGACTGTCAGCCTCCAGTACAAGCTTAAGGCACTGTAGGAGCCTTGTAACATGTATTTTGCTTCCCAAAAACACTTAAAGGGAAACGTGAAGCCAGGGATCTCATCCTTTCTGTTCAGGATGACTTGGCAGCAGCCAATGAAACATGCAAAAGCTTGTAATGTTACTAAGTTTTCCCCTTCATAATGCATTCAAAAAAAGCCAGATGCTCACACCAGTACATCGTCCCTCTGACTCCCATTTAACCTGAAATTATTATGTATTACTTTACCCTTTCACCACTACACCAGCTGCTGAGAAAGTCACTTGTTCTTCAGTTGCTTGCTAAGGGTCCACTAATGGAGATGCTTTGATGATCTGGAAGGTTATCTATACCTGTCTCCTACCAAGCTCCTTGTCGCTAGAAGGATGGACAGCATCAACTTTCAGCCATATACTACAGAAAAAGGAGTAGGAATTATTTTTTAAGTTCTGAAGTTGCCCATTGACAGACCTCGTAATTCAAATAAAGATACCTACACACGTAGAAATTAGCAACCAGTAGTGAAAAGTTGGGTGAAAGGATCTCTCATGAACTTGACACATCACTTTGGAAGATTTATCACTGTATCAGAGTAAATTAACACATATTAACAGGTAAAATATATAAATACATGGTAGTGTTTCCAAGAGCATGGCCTTTAGGGCTCATTTCCTACAGAAGTCTATGGGAGTTCTGCAATTATCTTACTGAAAACAGTTTTAGTCAATAATGAATAATTTTGGAAAGCTCTATTATCTGTAGGGGATAGTTGCATTCTGCACCCATCTGGGAATACAATCAAGTGATGGGGACAGGGTCCTGCAATATGGCCATCAAAGGGCCCTTCTTAGCAGCTGCAGATCCACATCAGTCCAAACCACTGCATTTTTATACATTAGCCTAACAGCACAGAAGAGACTGAAAGCCAGTGTGTTAACCATGTATCCCAATGAGAGACACTGCACACGTGCATATTGTACACAGTAATACACAGAAAGCTAATGTGATGAAAAACAAATCACAGGAGAGCAAAATTTAAAAAATGTCCTAAAATGTGCATTTTATTCCATATCATTATACAATGTTTACATACAGGTATACTTTTAAAACTGCTCAAAGAAAGTGTGAAAAAAAGTGAGGCGAATATCGGTTTATAAATTCCTCCCCCTCCCCAAAATCCACACAAATAAAATACATTTTAAAACAATCTCTTCCAAATTTGTTTTCTCCTGAATTTATTGAATCTTTCATTTCAACATGAAAAATACAATCGAATGAATACTCAAGGTGAAATGCTGACCTACACTTCTGTATTGAGTTGCAAGAACACAATTTAAAATCTCCAGAAGCCTTCACTTTTCTCTGTTGCTTACATACCTTCGTTTTATTGAATTAGAAGGCACAGAAAGTCCAAATCCTCACAGATCAATAAAATTCTGATAAAAATAAATTACTGTGCTGGACAACTCCTAACTTGTCTGATATCAAACAAAAGACTTCAGTAGAACCTTTTGTTCGAAATAGCACCATTTCCACCTGATCTCTCTTGAACATGAATCATCATTCTTGTTAAAAATTGTAGTTGGCACTTGAGGTGGGACACTTTCTGCCACCGCCAGGATTCTTCAAAAGACTAAGCATACTGAGTTGCTGAACTCTCTACAAAGTGTAGGTAACATTTTTGTTGGGAAATGGCACATTTAAACCATAATGTAATATAGCCTAACCCGCATATGGCTTGCCCGTTTTGGTGTTTCCCTGACCCCTGCCTGATAATTTAGCAGATGTTCTTGTGACTGTGGTGAAACTAAAATAAAGACACATTTATGGGGTTTCATGGCAAGCAGGTGTAAAAAATAATAAAACAAATAATGTGGTTGCTGCTAAGAAGGTTTTCACATGTTGTTTAACTCCAGTAAAGTTTGATCCAGCATCTGATGCATACTAAGGTTTTCTTCTTTGGCATGCGCCACTTTCTCTGTTGTGGGATTAGAAAATTAAAACATGAATAGCAGTTCTTTGGAGGCACTGATTCTCAGAACATGAAGGCATGCAATCATCATTTCTGTTGGAGAGTTTAGAAAGTTAAGAAATGTGCATGCTCATAAATACCCATGTCCCCAGACAACATAAGTAGAGAAAATTCCAAATTAATAAAACAAACGGCAAGTAATACAAGTTTAGAAGTGTTTACAGCTGCATTTGTCAAGAAAATGCACTGCCAACAGAGACACAATTCTTGCGTTCTGGAAGCTCTTTGCTTACAGGAATGTGGGATGGTGAATAGCTTTTTTTTTTTTTTTTTAAGGTAGGGCAACAAAGAAAATAATTAAGTTCTTTGCAGATCCATATTTAAGTTTCATGTAATTCAGAACTTGCAAAGAACAAAAAAATTACAACCAATCTCCTCTTCAGTGAAGTGACCTTTAAGAAATCTATTTCTTCTAGAAAATAAATAAAATCGAAGTTAGCAGCTTTATGTTGCATGCACGCTTTTATAGGACAGTCGTTTAACACACTTATTTGATATAATAAATGAGCACAATGTTCTAGAGCTGCATTCTACCAGAATCCAGTAATAGTAACTTCATACTAATGCAAGCATACCTTTAAACTGACCAGGTATTTTCAGATGGAGCTCCCAGTCCTAGCTCTGTTTTTTTTTTTTTTTTTTTTTTAAGTTCAAATACAAGCCCAATTCATAGTAACACAAAATTAATGCATTAGAGTCTCCAGATAACAAAACAGCTATAAGTATCCTTTATGTTGGTTTTGAAATACGGAAATATGAATCCTGGTGAACATTTTTCTCTTGTCCACGTTCTAGTAAAAGTCTCAGGGCCAATTCATGATGTCAGGTAAACTGAGTGTTTCTCTACAAGGCAGGCTGTTACTTTTCAGATACTGTTAGCTAAATGCTGTAGCTGTTTACTGAAGAGGAAAGGAGCTATAGCATAGCCAAAGAGCTTACTGCTCCTCCAGAGTAGGTGTGCATACACATAATGAAAAGCCTCATCCAGAAGAATCTTTTTCATATTTTTCCAACAGAAACTGAGAATTTAATCCATTAATTTACCACAGAATCAACAGCCTGAAAAAATCAATTTCTAGGTTTCTTGCTTATTTCTACATCTACTGATTCATTCTTAAGGAAATTTGGAAGAAGCCGTTTTTAAACAAGTTAACAATATAGTCACACTAAAGTTTAATCCTCATTCAATGCCAGCTTTAGTTCATTAGTTAGGCGACTGTTTTGCTCAAGTTGCTGGTAGAGTTGGTCTGTACAGGCAGCAAGCAGGTTAGAAGGGAAAAAAAGAGGCAGAATGAAGACAGATTAGACAGAGAAAACAGTTAGGTAAGAGTTAATAAAGAAACTGGTCACACCACAGACAGTTCAGTAACATACAGAGAAACATTTTACCTTTGTTTCTAGAACTCTAGTAATTAAATAGCTACTCCAAGGAACAGCTATTATAACCTGTGAAGAACTGGCTAAGACTCCTGTTGTGAAGAACAGCTGTGAGACAGGTAAGTGGGAATAGAAATGGAAGACGCAGCTATATTTCTAGAAGGACCAAGTCCTGCTTTAATCTTACAATGCTGCTCTCAACTCCTGCTTTAATATGTACAATGTGTGGAAGATTTGTTTTATGAGTGCCATTTTTCTTTGTAAACTATTTAAGACGTGGTGGAACCTCATCTGTCAGTGGAGGGAAAGCAACTGCATCACAACCAGGGTACGTAACAGCAGGAGAGATGCTGGTAGCCAACTACCACTAGGTCTGACTCAGCCCATACTCCTTTCCTGGGGAATCTGACAGCTGAAATGGTATTTTTGGTAGGGAAACATACTTCTGTTACTGGGATCAACACACTTCGATATCTTTAAATTGTCCAGTTGTACTTCGTAAGAAAACAAACCCAAACATTCAGTGAAAATGAAATGGAAGCATGAAAACCTGTGTTGCTCAGATACAGCAAATGGAGAAGATGGTTCAAGGTCAAAGAGAACAGCCACAGCTATGTTGTGACAGTGTATTTAGCGAGAGTTGTTCTGCAGAGTGAAAGAATGCTCCGTGATGGTTTTTGACTGTCTTGTTTTCTCAAATTGTCCATATTCTTCTCAATAGTCTCTAGATTCAAACTGCACTCCTGACCTCTTGATCCCAGATTATTCTCCTACAGGAAATGACTGTTTCTGATTCTTTTCCACAAGCTTCCTAACAGCTTCCACAGAAATCCTCTTCCCCTGCAGGCTCTGGACACAGCAATGGCAAAGCTGTGCAGTGAGCTGGTCTGTAGGACATACTTGTGTAGTGAGTGGCAACTCCTCACAGCTTCCTCCCCAGCCCAAACTCCAACAGCCAGCTCAGTAAAACCAGGGCACATTTCAGAACTGATCCTGAACCGGTAACAACTGGGTCTTGTCTCTCTCTTATCAGGATAATGTCACGTATAAGTGGAAAAAACATTGAAACCTTAGAGTAACTAAAATTTCACTTTGTTTGGCAAAGTGTATTTAGTTGTTGTTCAAACATGACAACATAATTTGAACTGAGAACTTGATGCTTACCTTCATCACAGAAAACTACTCTCTTTAATTGAGGCAGAGATTTACAGTATTTCTCAACATCCAAAATGAGACTAAAACCCCCAGGTAAAGCATGGAAAGCATTTGCCAAGTGTACAGTCAGCCCTTGATTACCCACAGGCAGTCCGTCTAGGTTGCGATTTACCACAGAGGTAGAGCCAAGGGCTGGCTCTGTAGGCAGCCACCTTAGACCAAACAGGGAGTTCAAGCTCTGGTGCGGACCCAGTGAGGCTCAGCCTCAGCACAGCAGAGAGCCCAGGCAAATGAGACATCAAAGCCAGCCCTGCACTCCTGTCAACAAGCCTCATGTACATGACTGGCTACACATGGCCAGACCTCACGGGATGTACAACATAATGCACAGGTCAGGCCCAACAGTGACAAGAGTGCTGAAATATGCTGCAGTGAGAAACCACAACAGCTCCGTGGAGTCAAGATCAGTGCAGTAAGGCCAGCTAGGAATTCTGTACGCAGCTACCTGGGTATCTGCATTGCATTGCCCATTTCCAGTACTCTGTCCAGCAATTCATCACCCTACAGTACAGAGAGCCGATTATGCGTGTTTGAAGGAAAAGGCAAGATTTAAATACTGATGTTCGAAATTACTGTGTTAAAAATTACCAGGTTCCTACATTGGATTTTGCTTTTTTTACTTCTCTTAAGAAACAACAGTATTGCAAGGAATTGAGGGGAAAAACAACACTGCTGACACAATAAACCAAAACACACAATAGATTAAGGGGCTGGAGCTGCTGTAGCATAAGTTACTCTGGCTCAGCTGACAAGTGACTGCTCACCACATCCCCCGTAACTCTTGCATTTGTGAAGTTAACCACGTTAGCTTCAGTCATTTTACAAATGCTCATCCCATTATATTTGATTAACCTTCACGCTAAACATTTTACTTTTCAGTTGCAATACACACAGTGTATAAATCCACTTACTGTATCTCAACTGATGAGTAAGTAAGTTATTGAACTTTACTATCTGGACTACCTGTGACTGCTGACACATATCCTGTACTTGGGCTTCTCCCCATAGCCAGTAACGTTAGGACATGTGTAATGGGATAAGGTGAAGTTATCTGAGGACGGCAGGGGGGAACACGATGCATCCATTTGCAAGCCTTATTTGTAAAACAGGTTTTGGGGAGGGGAAGAAATCTAGCCTAGACTGCACTGCTGAATAATCTTGAAGTTGAACAAGAAAGCCACATTTACGTTATTCTACAAGCTAAAAACTAAAAAACTCAGCTATACTATGATGAGTTTATTTAGTTGTGGTGACTTAGGAACTTTAGCAATATACACAGTGACAGGCATAATCAGAAATCAATCCAGTTTAAACTGATTCACTTTAATATGAACTGGAAAATAACTCCTTTCATTGTGAAGAAAATGAAGTTAAAATAATGCAATAAACTCTCTAGTTGCAAATAACAGCACAAAAAAGCAAGGTGTCAGTATTTAATGCTTCATCCTTAATTAGGCACTGCCAAATCAGCTGAAAGCCAATGGTTAGGCTTTCAAACCTGAAATCTGTATGTTCCACTTTGCAGCAGAATAATTTCATTATTAGTGTAATGAGAGTTTTCCTACTCCAGTTCTGAAACATTTCTCATGAGTCTGCAATTCAAACTCACAAGTTTGAACTAAGCACAAGAGCGGAAAGCTACTGATATCTCCCTGCTGAACTTCCAATCCTATCATGCCATGAGAAGTATATTGAAGAAAAAAAAAGTTAGCAAGCAACATCTTTGCTAACTAGGACTATTTTTGGGTGAAAAAAAGAATTTAAAGTTTTTTATATTGCCCCTTTAAATCTGTCTCAAATATTTAAGTTAACAAACACACACATTTATATCAAGACAGGAAGTCTTCAGCATCAAGCTAGAAGAAAATTTCAGACTTTAAAGTGAAAAATCTGGTGTCAGGCACTTAACCGCTCTCTCAGCCATGCTCCCACGACCAAGTGACCCCAAGGAAGTAGTGTCCTTGCAGATTTTGGCCTAACAATAACAACTGAAAAAACTCCTATTACATCTATTTGTCATTTTATCTGCATCAAATTTGGAGAAAGACTAAGATCGTAACCAGTCAGTTTTGACCTCAAAATACCAAGAGTAGTATTCTCATCCCATAGACTACTATCACTGGCTTTGCATTGTCAACATTCAGGCAAAAGTGTTTGCAGAAAAAAAATGGAAACACCAAAAAAATTTAAATCCCTAATGGCAAAAAAATCAATTTTTATTAATTATTGAAATAATTATTCAAATAAATAAAAGGCAAGGGAATAGCAAAAGGGATACAGCTGGGATGTTTATTTTACATTGAGAGATGTAGAGTTTCTGTACAGCAGAGCACAAACAGAGCATGTTCTGAGACAGGTGCCAGAGGAAGAGAGTCAACTAAGCTAGAAGACAGGACAATGAACCCATGAAACATCCAAAGCTTGGAAAGATGTTTTATCCAACCTGATGAAGATGTCTTTGGAGAAGTGAAGCAAAGAAAATTATCTGCATGAAAAGAAAAAGTGAGATAAGGTAGGAAATAAAAAAGGTGCAGTAAAGACTTCCAAAAAAGCAGCAACAGCACAACAGAGCCCAGCATGCCAAGATGACTACTAGAGAAACACCACACCATGCTGGGACTGGAATGCTACAGTAATGTCCTCATGTACCAGTAGAGTACATTTTAAAGCCTGTTTTCCATTTAGAAATATCCCAAATTGAAGAAATACTGTAATCTCTGTACACAGAGGAGGAAAAAGGAAATCCATTTGCTTGATAAACCACTGAGCAAAAGCATATGTTGGGGGTGGGGTAGGTGGGTGGTGTGTTTTTAAAAAAAATTAAAAAATAAAAATCAAAGCATACAAAGCAGACATTAGACCCCTACTAAAAAGTTAGGGGAGGGAGGGAAGTAATGAACAGATATAGGGATGGAAAAAAGCAAAGAAAAAACGTTTAAAATATGGGTGCATGCAAAATACTTTTCAAACCCTGAGCAAAGCTTATGCCTTGCTGAAAGCATGCTAGCCTCCAGAAAGAAATGCCTGCACTAAACGTCACACCTCACAAGCACTTGAGAGCCACAACTCTTCCTCTTTCCCATGTCAACTGTACAGGGTTCATGCAAGTGAAAGGTATGAGCATGGGAAGGTGGATTTAGCACAGCTGACCTCTGTTCAGAGTTTTAGGTTGATGGAAGAAGGCTCAGTTTGTACCAAGCACTGCATGGACTAGTCACACCTTACAACTGATTACTCTCCTGCCTTCCTGCTGCCTAATACACTCTTTATTTTTCTCCTTATGACTACAGTTGATATTACCACATTTTTGGTATCTGCAAATTAAATTACTACTACCCTCCACAAAATATGCAGAAGCAATCTACAATTCAATTGTCACTTTTATGGGTTTAAATAACAAAGTATCTTAAATCAATTTCCACACTTGTAATTTAGTGATAACAGCTGAAATTTTCAGAGCAGTCACGGAAATTTAGATAAATACTTTCCACTGTCATTAATAGAGAATACAGCTAAATCTAATTTCTTTGAAACTTTTGTAGGAACTTTTACAGAGAAAAACTTTGACAGCAGAAGAACACACTCTGAACGCAACACATACTGAGGCAACTTTCTTTAGTAAACTGAATATGATGGGCCTGGTAGAAAATACTTGAACAGAGGCAAACTGAAAGGATAAATGCAGAGCTACAAACGAAGGGCAACCACAAGACACAAGGATTGCAGATACAGAATTAAAGAGTAAACACGAGCGTCAGCTTACAAAATCACCATGAGTATTTACCAGGCTAGGCCCAACACTCACCCACACTGCCACGGTAAAGAAATTGTTCATGGTATTTTGTACACCTAGTCTCGCTAAAGGAACGCGTCTCCCGCTACAGAGGGAGTATAATTTCACAAGGCCGGAACCGCGCAATCAATGAGGGCAGGGAAGCAGGTGCAGGCACAAGCTGGGAAGACATTTACATGGAAGTCATATCGTTGAGAGCGTGGTCCAGCTCCTCGCTGATGGCTTTGTACTTCAGTTTCTGAGCATATAGCTCATCTAACATTCCCCCAAGGGAAGGCAGAGGTGTGCAAGGAAATGGAGCGTGATCATGGGATGGAAGGTGAAGGTGGTGGCATGGAATACCATCCAGAAGCCGTAGGAAAGGGGAAGAGCGCACAGAAAGAGGTGTTGCGACAGACAAAACAAAACAAAAATTACAAAATTAGAGAAGAATTAAAAAAAAAAAAAATCAACAGTGAATAGTCTTATGTGACAAGTTCATTCACTGCACTGCCAGTGAGGCAACCTGTGATATAGAGAAAATGAAGGAAAGAAAGCGTACAAGGGAAGCAAAATCCATGTTTCGCTGCCCTGGATTTTTGTTTTAACGCACATTAGGAGGGCGCACAGGAACTAGGGAGAGAAGATCCAAAAATGGGGCTCAAGGAGGATGTTACCATTTATTTTCTTTTCTTTCTTTTTTTTTTTTTTTAAAAAAAAACCACTCTGGTTTGTGTGATGTCATAAACTCAGTTTCTTACAGCAATTTTTGTTCCTTCTAAACCCTTATCTTTCTTCTCTGCTTCCTTCCTGAGTCAGTAATCATAAATTTTCAGCAGCTACCTAGATATTTCATGCCCTTTCTGCAGAAGTCACCCTGCCATGTCAAGCAATCAAGCTTCTTAAAATCCTAGACTTAGTGTAATACATCTAAATAGTAAACTCCATATAACTTAATTACAAAGCACTACTAAATTATTTTCTCCAGAAAGCAAGAGAGGCAGAAAGCACATTCTACTATACTACTGCAGTTCTGAAAGATTTATCAAAACCTTAAAACAAACTCTCTGAAGTTAAATAAGCTGTCTTTCTGATTATGTATACAATCCATTAGCTTTACCGAAAAACTGCAACTGGTCTATGTCACAAAATGCCCGCCCTGACCCATACTTATTGCAGTAATAAATGAGGTTTGCTTGCTACATTTCTAATTATTACAAACATAACACAGCTCTTCATCAGCTTTTTAGTAAGATAATACTACTAATCATCATCTAGTCATTTACCCTATACATTTATATACCTCCCAGTAGAAGAGTGTAAAGCAAAAAAATGAAAGGAGTCTTGAGAACATGAGAGAAAAAAGGAACAGGCAAGAGCAAAACACTGTTCACCTGAAGCATTCAAGTTATCAATACATTTCAATCAGAAAATATTTTGCATATTTTACTCTTTAGGCAGACCCATTTATATAAGCAGGACAAGTTACGTGAGTAGAACTGCGTACTGAAAAAAAACCCCAAACAGGAGAATAAGAGATCTGTATTTCTATAGCAAGTGAGACAAACAAAACCCCATACCTTCTAGGTCATCAATGCTCTTCTCCAGCTTGGTTACTGACCTCTCAGCAAATTCAGCACGGGTCTCAGCCTGAAGTTGAGACAAACACAGGCTATTTTAGGAAAAACACACGTAGTACTTACAAATAGAGCAGCAACAACTCAAATGAGGAAAAAAGTACAATGAGAGGAGGCAAATAATAAGGGGATACTGATTTTTAGGGAGACATTTACACTAAACTGTCTCCAAAATGACACGTTCATCCTTAAAGCACCAAAGTAGTGTTTATATTAAAAGAATCAAAGTTGCATTGGAAGATCTGTTGTAAAGAACAGCTCTAATTTTACCTCCTTCAGTTTGTCAGTCAGTACTTTAATCTCTTCTTCATATTTGTCTTCTTTCTGCGAGTACTGTAATTAGAAAGAGGATCACTGTTATTTTAGCCGGTGTTTTCTATATATACAAAAATATCACATACGAGACTCTCTTCTAATAGATCAACCGAAATTAATATGGGTATAACTAAATTAATTCCATTTACTAGACTGTGGTAATACACAGTTTATTACAAGAGCCAAACTTCCCTTGGGTTATATTCCAGTGCTATACAGTGGGAATTAGTACTACGGTTTTAAAGAGGAGTGGCATTTGGAGAATTTAATGTTAGCACACAAGTGCCATTTTGAGGGACATTCTATAAATAATATTTAATCCTGTCAGACTACTTAACAGAACATGTAGTCAAATAATACTGACCTATTTGGAACTAGAAGGAATGCTAGGTTCTGATAAGAACCAAATATGAATTGAGTAGTAAGTCCAAATGCTTCTACTGACAATGGCCTTGCTGAAATGCTGCCAAGTGATCCGCATATAAAGAAAACCCCACAAGCCAATGCAGATGACAACATAAGGGACACATTCTCACATAAGTCTCTAGCCTACCTTCTCAGCCTGAGCCTCCAGCGACTTCAGGTTGTTGGTCACAGTTTTCAACTCCTCTTCAAGCTCAGCACATTTGCTGTTATTTCGGAAGGAAGGCAGGAAAGGGGCGGATGGAAGATTCAGTCAAGCAAAAGAAACAGGAGAAAATAGGAGGAAAAGATAGAGAAAAATGAAAACAATTACAGAGCAAAAGAACGGCCTCAAAAGCAGCTGAATCCATCACAGATTGAAAGCAAGTCTTTACAATGCCAAATTCCATTTCAAGTGTACATTATGATGACGACCAGACAGAAATTATCTACAGCCCTTGGCTTACACAGAAATATTTACATAGCCTTTACACATGAGACAGTTCAGCTTCTTTTTGGCTGCACAGCAGATCAGTTTTAAAGGTAAAAATGAATAAACAAACAAAAAAAAGAGACCAAAGAAAACGACCAAAGCAAGATGCAAAGAGAGTAAAGAGTGTAGTGAGGACTTATTTGTTACTACTGAGTGAGCTAATCGGCTATGGAAGCTGAAAGACTTGGGTTGCAGTTAAACCTAAAAACTGTTTATTAGTATCAGTACCTTATCCTCTGCAGCCATTAATGCTTTCAAGGTTTGATCCATTATTCTTAACTGTTCTTCCAGCTGTCGGACTTGGCTGTTAGTGAACACATGAAATGCACAAAAGCCATTCACAAAATCAGTGTGCAGGTACAGCATGCAGTGACAAAACACACGCGCACACACATATGAACACATTTACTTTGGCGTTGACCATTTATTTCAACCATTAGAGTAAATGAGCAAAACATAGCTTTGAGCTGAACACACAGTGTACTGCCAATGTTTCATGCTGTTACAGTTGTCTTGTAGCACCTCACACACATCTCACGGCAGCTCAACACTTACCTTTCTGATAGTTCAGCACGTTCCTCAGCCCGCTCCAGGTCACTCTCAATGATCACAAGCTTACGAGCCACCTACAAGAGAAGGCAAATGGCAGTCAGGGGTATTATGTTGCTGCAGCACACATCACCTGTTTCTAGAACCTACAAAGCAGGAAGTTGGGCCTCTTTCCATTTTTTTGGTCAACACATTGAGTTTTGATTATGTGACATCTTCATTATTCATTTGAATCTTTGTTATCCGACATTTTTCAAGACCTCTCTTTCATTCACCAAAAGGCAGCTTGAAAATATTTTTCTCCCTAAGAGACCAGGGAATACTCTCAACCATTTTAATGAAAAGATCTGAGCACAGATCTCCTGCCACCTTGTCCCCTGAGGTATCCGGGTGCCCATTTTTTCTTCTACATCTGCGAAGAGTGGTGTTTGTGATCTTTTGAACTTAAAAGGCAAAGGGAAAAAAAAGACAGAATTATAGACACAGACTAAAGGGCTTTAAAAACAGATGACCTGCACTCAAGAACTGACCTCTTCATACTTGCGGTCAGCCTCTTCAGCAATGTGCTTAGCTTCTTTAAGCTGGATCTCTTGGATTTCCATCTTCTCTTCATCCTTCTGGGCTCTATTTTCAATGACCTTCATTCCTCTGAAAGACGTGAAAAACAGGAAATGCAAGGTTCAGGGCCTGCCAGTTTATGTCCAGCTCTACTACTACTGGAGTGCAACTTTCAGACAGATGTATTAAGGTGAACAAAGCACGTCAGATACTTGATTCTTCACACCATAGATCTAGTCCTGTGCATTCACACTTCAGCAGTTCAAAGGGAAGAAGCATGTCTTAGGAAGAAAGAAAACGTAATTTGTTTAGCTCTTACCACAGTTCAGCTGTACTATTCTTTTTCATTTTAAATTGAAGGAAAACTGATCTTCTAGAAAGGTAAATAAAGGGTCTTGCTTCTAAAAAACTAGTAAGATGACTAAAGACATCTCTGCTTTTACACTCATCGTTAAACAGCATGTTACAACCCCTGCAGGACTGACAGGCATTATGTTTATGAGCCAAACAGATTCCCATGAGTTTTGCCATGTCAGAACCCTAGAGCACAGCAGCTCTCTGTCCTCTGCATGAACAAAATTAAACTCCTTCATAACAGGAAACATTGCGTATTGCGCCTTCCATGCATGTTTGATCCAAATTCTCTTAACTATTTCACCTGTGAGTCTCAGGTGCTTTGCTTTTCAACAGGCTGCATCATTAGTGAGGTAGAAATACATATGCAGAATACATAGGATTCTTTCCCAATAAAAGGTACTATCACAGATATCAAATACAGTTTGTAGAAGTAAAAGAGGAGATCTTCCAAAGCCACAAATCTTGAGTTCCTAACTTATACTAAGTACTTCTGGAAATCCCAGCCTAAATCTGAAGGAATTATCATGTTCTCCCTCCTTTGCTCACCTTCATGTACCAATCACGCCAAAAGGAGAACCAAAGCCTCTTCCAGCACTTTGCTATTCTCCAGATGAGATTTTGCACCCACAATGAAATCAAGAATCACCCGATAGCACAAGAATACACAACACCCTCAGAAAGTTGTCATCCAAATAGAGAAGTCTGGGCTGGGCCAAGCAGTTTTCCCAGGAAGTGGCATGATACATCAAAAGTCCTACCCCACTTAAATCTTATCTTTACAACTGAGACATGAACAACAATTCAAGCCTACACTTTTTGGACATCCCTACAGACAAGCTGTAGTCCATGTAGGCAAAGGAAGAGTGGATTACACATGGTCAGAGACACAGGAGTGGTTTCATTTATTTCCCTAACCCACACCCTGGCAATTATCATCTTTGTCATAAGGGTAACGATCCATTCAAGAGTGGCCCCACCCACCTTTCACTCTCATCTGCAGCCTTCTCGGCCTCCTCCAGCTTCTGCAGAGCAGTAGCCAAGCGCTCCTGAGCCCGATCCAACTCTTCCTCAACCAGCTGGATGCGTCTGTTCAGAGAAGCTACTTCACTCTCAGCCTAAGCACAGGAAGAACAGAAATTAATTCATAATAAGGCACACACCACCTCTTGTAAAAGATTATCCCACGAACCTGCTAGTGCCATTTAACAGCACTTCAGTAATGTCTGACTTCATCCGCTAAAAAGCCTGTACACAGAGATGTACGTGCCCTCATTGAATTGTGAAGTTATTGCTTAATGGAGGAAAAAGTGATTAATGCTTCCTTTAAATGAAGTACATTAAGGACTGTACAATTTGTACTAGAAAGAACTGCACTGGAAGAATTATGCATCGTTCCCTAAATATTTTCTGTTATTGTATTTGCAGACATTAACCAATTATAGTCTTCCCCCTCCCCCCCTTTTTTTAGCAAATCAACACAAACCAATTACCCAATTCTTCTATGTTATCCCAAATCCTTTATTTCTGACCTTTTGCCATATTTTGATGAGAATTGTCCCAGTATTTCCCTGAGTTCCATAAGAAGGGTTCAGCGTAAAGATGCAAAAATACACCTACATCAGCATATGCAATGAGACAGCTGACACAAAGGGAGCATGAGAACATTTAAGAAATGCCCGAATACCCACAAGTGTTGTTTGCAGGCAAGCTATGCAAGAGCTGACAAAGAAGGCACCAGCAGAGGCTACATCTTGGAAGGGCCCTGGTACAGGCAAAAATTACTTGACATCTTTTTTCTTTTTTTTTCTTCATACTGCCATCCTCAAACTTCCCCCAGATTTGCCTCTCTTGCATTACCTGTTTACTTAACCTTCCGTGCACCACTTGCAACTCATCTCCCTCTTATCATTACAAGCTTTTACTTCTGACATTCTCAAACCTACACTTGCTTAAGTTGCAGGGTAAGTTCTGTAACAGCCTTCTCGTAGTAACCTCATTATTAAACTTTTATTTCTTTCAAAAGGATATTAAGCACAAAATAGATATAAAAAGGTCATTATTCTAAAAAGTTAATGACTTCCAAGAATAACAGTTACTCTTAATTAGTACTGAAAACGATCTTGCTATATATGAGGAAGTACACATCTGATTTTCCTAAGATGTCTAGTTAGGGGAGGGAAACAAGCCCTCTATCAAAAGCAGATACCAAAAGTATCAGTTTGATACTTTTTCTTTAGTTAAAAATTTAAGGAACTTATTTGTTGCTTTTACTGACCAGAGGCAGCTGGATACAGTTGGCCACAGCTAAAATTTTGTCTTACATAACACAAATAGGAATAACTTACACACCAGACAAGTAAAACAACCTTTGACATAACAGTAACATTGCCCCACTAGAATGATTTGAAGTAACACATAAACAGGGAAGCAAATATATATTTGAACATTAGTGAGTATTGGCAGCAAACGTAGGACCAGGAGTAGAAAAGACCACATCCTTAGAGATCCACATTAACCGCAATATAAAATCTTTAGCTATGTAATCAAGCAGTAGTACTCCAAACCTGTGTTTTCAGACTTCTGGCTTTAAACAGTAAGAATGTGAACATTCTGATTTGAGAAAGAAAACAACCTTTCATAAATGTTGCGCTTGGGAAATTTGTAATGTAACAAGTTAATTATTATCATGTCAAGACTCCTCATCATGATAAGAGCATACAATATACTTAGAAAACACAGGGTGACTAAAGTTCAAGTTTTTACTTCCTGCTCCAGTAACTCAATAAGGGTTTACCAACCAGCCTTATATGGCCCAAGTTATTCTTCTGTGGAGCAGGACTTCTTTCCTTATATGGTAAGGAAGGAAAAAACCCCAGTGACATTAAGGGGCACTCCCACAGCTAACAGACAAACATAACCTTCTGTGTTTTTGCCACAGCACTTATACACCACATATTTTTACAATGAGCAATGACATGGCTAAGTTACCACTGGGTGTTAATTATTACTGTTGTAAGAAAGATTCTGTTTTTCAGAAGAAGGAAGAAAAACGCATTCTGAAAATGTGATTACCAACAGCCCCTTGAGATGCATGCACTCAAAACAGAAGAGATTCTTTTTTTAAGGCGATGGCTGTTAGTCAGTCTCGAAACTTTTAACAATCTGGTTTAACAATCAAAAGCTGTAAGCTGTGCTATGTTTTGGCCACAGCTTTAGCTTTTTCATTGTTTGCATATCTGTACCTTGCACAGGAAGAAAAAAAAAACCCACAAAACAACCCTAGCTAGTCACATGCTGTACATGTAAGGTATTACACTAAGGGAAGGGTCAGATTCACACCTCAGCTTGCTTGCTGCAATGTTCTCAAAGCCTCCTTCCTCAAGCATGCAGAAATACAGCTGTGACAATAAAAAAATCCGTACCTAGCTAGCATTATAGAAGAGGCACAGGTCTACATGTGCCAGTGAGTTCAGTTTTCTGCCTTTATTCACCCCAGCACTGACCCCTCCAAACAAAAACTTAAATACCACGTAAATGTACTCCACAGAATTCCACATCATCCGCATAAACCAACTCCGGGGAAGAGACAAACATTAACCTTTAGGATCTTAAGCCTTATAGCAATGTGGTTGAGCTCTAATGGGAAGACTTCACCAGCAAGCTGTAATCACTCTTCCAGCGCTACTCCTTCTGCCACAAAAGGTAATAGCAAAGCTTCCCATTCTAATAAGAATCCCTTAATATGTTGTTTAGAACAATACATGTTACTGAAAGTAGGAAAATTGGTGTCCTTTACTCCACAAAGCTTAGAAGACAAGTACAGTTTTTTGTAAAGACAGAAACCCTTATGAAACAAGTTAATGGCTGTGACATGATCTCTCACTGAAAAAATGGATATGATTTGCAAGAATGCAGTAGTTACACAAGCCTAAGGAGCCATATTTTGCCCCTTGGGAAGATCACCTGCAAGTAATCAGAAGGCTCTTCCTTTGAACTTGCTGCCCAGAATGTGCAGAAAGCCCCACATTATAAGGAAATCAAATAATCACCATTTTTTCAATTGTAATAAACTACGTGAATAAGAAATTTGTTCTTTTGTGTCACTTTTACGCAACGACTGAAGACACTAAAATCGCCGCAAAGGACACTGTCCATTTTATAGCAGGAAACATCAAATTACAGCTGCTAGAATTCCCCAAGGTCAGTGGCAAGGCAAACAGCGGCCCTATCAGTTTTTTGCTGTAACTGCCACCCATAACTACATCTCTGTTACGTGAGTCTGTGCTGCTCACACCTGATCTTGTCTCTGCCTAAAACTGTGCCTACTGTTCTTTTCCCATCTTAGCTAGGGTTTTTGACAGCTAAACATGCTACAGATATATAGTGACAAGGGCCATATGATCACATTGTTTTGGTGTTTTCAGATACTGTGGGTAAGTACTCGGATGTGGCCTCTCAGGTTCAGTCCCAACTACATAACCTCAACAGTCAGCATGCTGACTTCCCACAGTTGAACTCATTTGGATGGGATAAGCAGACAACCAGCACTTCCAAAAAAAAAAAACCAAACAAAACTTCATAAAAGCTTGCTCAGAACCTAATACAAAGCACCCATCTCAAACATCTCGCTAAGTTCAATCTCATTCCAGCTCAGCGTTTTGCTGTTGGCCAGCAGACCTAGTACCGTCTACTTATGCACCGCAGCTTCGTTTGCCCCACGCATCACTTAGGCCACTGAGCCGGAGAGCACAGCAGTCCAGGCCGAAGACCGCAGTGACCCACTCCTCACCTGCGGCCCCGGGCCTGCCCGCCGGGAACAGCGGCCTCCGCCCGCAGCGCGGGGAGAGAGGTGCCGCAGCGGCCGGCAGGTAACCATTTTGTCGGAGACGGCGGCGAAGGAAGCAGACGCCCGACCCACCGGCCGGGGAGCGGCGAGAGTCAGCCGCGCCCCG
>NW_008794743.1:1299560-1302780 GCF_000699145.1 Aptenodytes forsteri | reverse complement strand
GCGCGCGGACTCCCGCAGGCCGCGCCGGGGTCGGGGCAAGGGCTGTGGCCAGAACCCGCCTTCCCCCCCTAAACCGCCCCAGTATGAGCGTAATGAAATGACACCGAGCAACCTGCCCCCGCCAGCTGCTGCTGCACCTGGCCTAGCTCCTGAGACACGGGGAGGGAAGAGGGAGGTGCGGCTGCCCCCCCCCAGGTGAGGTGGCGCCGGGGCTCAGGGGATGCGCCTGGCTTTTGCGAGGTGAGTAATACCAGCAAGGTAAGGTTTCCTCATCCCCCTGTGTAAGGCGAGTCCACCCCAGGGAGCCGGCACTCCCTCCCCTGCCCTTGTCTTTCTGCTAAGGCTTGGAACTATCCAAACTAGTAGGGCAAATACTGGGTCAACTGCAATGCCCCAAAGATACTCCGCATTGCCAAAAAAGAAAGACATCCTTAAAATGTCAGACATATTCCATGCATACCATTAAATACAGCATTTACCTTGATGAAAACAAGCCAGACACTTGCCTGCCCTCTGCCTGAGGGATGACTGCAAATAAAATTGCCCTCAACTAGCTTCGAAATGCTGTTTTCCAGCAAAGGAAAATGGCATTGGGATTGGTTAGGAAGATCTTTCATTTCAAAAAGGGAATCTAGTACCATTTCTCCTGCCTTCATCCTAGGCGAGCTATTTCCAGTCTGCATACTTTTCCTTATAAGGAATATCTCCCCTGGATCTATATGCGGTTCCTTTGAACAAGTTAAATAAACGTCCTGCTAGGAAGCTGCCTCTCATCTATGCAGCCATGCACAGAAGACGACAGACATCTGATCCACATTATACGCAGAACCCCACTCTCCCGTTCCTATGCACGCTTATGTTTGTTAAGTTCTTCAGTTCTCTTTCAAAGCTATACAACTTAATTGCCATACTGAAGTTAAACCTTTTTTATCCTTTGTTCATTTTAGAAGTAAAATAAGATAAAAGCATGTTGTCTTTCATGCAAAGTTGGTTTTTGTAACACTTCTCCTTCTGAAAGTATCCTTCCTCCCCCTGAAATACTTGGCTTGCTTCATCTGTGGCAACTCCTCTTTTTATTATGGCTTTGAGGTTAATTTTTAAAGCTGAGTTAAAGGGAAAGGACAGTCATCGCTTTGGAAATACCGTGGTTTCACCTAATCCTGTAATTCAGACCTGAGATTTACTCAGAGAGAATTGTACAGCAGCAGCCATAGAGATCTGGACCTGAACTGCAGAGACAGTAAACTCACACGGTTCCATGCATGCAATACATTAAATGCATGTCAGGGGCAGACAGGTGGGTGGGATGAGGGCCTGGGAGAGGCACAAGCTCTTGCATTATTACCATATAAAGTGCTGAGCTATATATATCTCCCAGCTTGCTCCCAGGATCCCTGTCCTCGGAACTGCAAACCTAGCAAGTATCATCTTCCGGACAACTTTCTCTCACACGAGACTGAACTTTTCTTTGACAAGTGAAACAGTTCCAGTGATTTCCAGGAAAACAAAACCTAGGAGAGGATCTTTTATCTGAGGGACCAGTGAGTGAGCCAAACCAGTATTCAGCAGCAGTTCTAACACATGCATGCCTAGGAACAGCTCTCTTGAAGACAGAACTAGCAGCCCTTGCTTTTCTGGATCTCGCTCTCCTGGATCTACTTGCTATTAACTCTCTGATTCTGCTTCACTGTCGAGACAGTGTTGTTCCAGCCTGAGCCGTTTTCCCCATCACCTGAACGGACAATCCACCCTTTCTTTACTTCCACGTCTAGAGCGGCAAATACACACGAAAAGCACGTGTCGAGTGAGCAGAAACCCAATCAAATGCCCGATAGTGTGCAAACCTCATGCAAGGAGGCAGTGCTGTTTCCCACCTCCCTGCCCAGGAGGTGCCTGGGCCCTGCCCTCAGCAAAGCTTTGGAGCACTGCTTGGTAGGAGTCCTGGCTGTCCTGTGCACAGGGAGTGCGTGGTTTCTGTACTGGGGTGGTGGTGAAAGGGATGGGGGTAACTTACATCTGTGGCCTTTTTGTCAGCCAGTTCCAACTTTTCCTGTGCATCTTTAAGGGACTCGGAGTATTTGTCCAGCTCATCCTCAGTGCCCTTCAGCTTCTTTTGTAGAGCCACCAGCTCGTCCTCCAGCTGTGATACGGGTTGGAAAGTGGTGGAGAGGGGAGGGTGGGCAGGAAAAGGTGCAGCAGGCAACGTGATCGTGCAAAGGGAGAAGTGCGAGTGCAGAAGAGACAGAAAAGGACAGACGGACAGAGAGAGAGAGAAGGAGAGACAGTTAGATTCTCTTTGCTTGCGGCAAGGGCACGATACCTTGGCAGCATTCTCCTCTGCGGAGAGGAGGCTATCCTCAGACTTGTGTAGCTCTTCCAGCACTTGGTCCCTTGCATCCTCCGTCACATGCAATTGCTTTTCCAATTGCACAATGTCATCCTCTAACTAGGTGCACAAGAGGAAATACAACGCACAAATATGTTTCTCCCTGGGCTTAGAAAAGTGGGAAATTAATTTTTAAATCACTCTCCCTTCCTCCCTCCTCCTTCAGGATCTCCCAGAAACATGCTACCAATGTGCCCCCCTCCCCCAAACGAATAAAGCCCCAGGTGTAAAGGAGGGGGGTTGGAGAAGGCCAGGAAAATGGGACACACATCTAGCAGCGGGGGGAGCATCTGCAATCGGACAAGTCTGCTGGGTGGTGCTGGAGGGGGCAAACACAGCTTTAAGTGTCCTTTGCCAAATCGCAGCACGTCTGTCCATTGCTAACCAGGTGCTCAAGGCACCCTCTCGCAGCCATACCCCTATGACAAAGGCACAGAGGCCATGTGGCTGTCCCAGGGCCCCGCTCCCCAGCTGGGGTGCTAGGGGCAGGGGGAACGACCTCCTGCCGGGCCCCAGGAACCTCCAGCCAGGGGCTGCCAGGGTGAAGGAAAACCTTACAAAAAGTTCAACCAGTTCTGCAGGGGGTGGGGTGGGGGAATACAGTAAGGTACGTTGGGGGAAAAAAAAAGTAAAGCGAGAAAGAGAAAGGAGTCGTCTGGAAAGACTTGCGCCCCGGTGCTGGCCGCGCCCGGGCCCTCGGTGCAGACCTGCTTGCTTCTCTCCTCCGCTGCCTTCTTGTCCGCTTCGGCTTGCTCGGCTCTGTCCAAGGCGTTCTCCTTGTCCAGCTTCAGCATCTGCATCTTCTTCTTGATGGCATCCATGGCGGCGGTGGGG
>NW_008794743.1:1294664-1299424 GCF_000699145.1 Aptenodytes forsteri | reverse complement strand
GGCGGGCAGGGAGCGCCTCACAGATATGTACTTTCCCAGGGGGCTGACTGCATTCCTCAAGACATCCAATACTTTTTTGGAAAGGGCTTTTTTTTTTTACTCCCTCCTCCGTTCGTCCCTACCCCTTTCCCTCTCTCACTCCCCCCCGGCTTTTTTCGGAGGCTCAGCGCTCCCATTCGCTGCTGCCTGCCATTTGACCGTAGATATGACTATATATGGGATGCGATGGGCGAGGTAAGGCGGGGGAGCAATTTGTTCCCATTTCCAAATAGGCAGGACGGGACATTTCGCTGCTACTCCTGGGAGGGGGAAAAAAAAAAGCAGCAAGCCGGAGCCCGGGGAGCGGAGGAGACGGCCGCGCAGGCTGCTCGGGGCGGGCAGGGGGTCCGGGCGACACCAGCCCCGTGCGGGAGCCGTCCCCACCGTGGAAATCAAACTGTTTTAAAGCAGAAAGGTGGCGGAGCCGGCCGCGCTAGGCGGCAGTGGAACACGCGGGGCAGCTGGAGGGGCAGTAAGGGGTTAACCGCATGCACGTACGGAATGAATGCGTTTTAAGACCTTCCCCTCGGCAGCCAGAGGCAGGGGAGGAGGAGGAGGGGGCATCTCTACTGAATAGTCAGGCCGCAGCAAGTGCGGGCGGCGGCGTGCTGGGCCGGCCCGCACAGCGCCGAGCACGAAGACCAGATTTCGCGCCGAGGCCTTGGCCGAGCGGGCAGGGCTGCGGGCAGGGCAAGGCAGAGCACGGCTCCGCCGGGACCCACACCGAGGGGGAAGGGGCTGAGGTGTGACCCAGACCCCCGGGGCCGGTGACCATCGGGGGCACAGGAGGGCTCTCCACTCCTCCCCAGGCGGTGCCGGGGCAGAGCAGAGCTGCCAGCGGCTGCCAATGCTTCCCACGTCTACCGCCCTCCTCTGCAGTACCTCGCTGGGACTTCTGGCTCTGCAGGGAGACATGCCTCGTCGCTGCACATGGAAGGGGTGCAAACACTGAACTGAAAAGACAAGGCAGAGGAGGGTTACAATGCCCCTCAGCTGGGACAGTGGCGGGTCGGCTGCCCTCCTTGGGGTAGCCAGAGCTGCGAGGGATGGAGCCCAGGAGAAGTTGGGACAGAGAAACTGTCTGGAGAGGTGGCTTGCACCCTCCGTCTGCAACACCAGCGAGAGACAAGGCAGCAGAGAGGCAATTAACAAAATAACATATAATTAAGTGGAGACCTATTTTCGCTTCTGGCGGGTCTCTCAGTCTCATGAGCACAGTGAGCAAGACACAACACGCTCTGTCCCCACGACGCACGCTCCCTTATACAGTGCAGAAAGTACACGGACGTGCACAAGCCCCACAGGATTTGGGTTGCACACAGAGAAAATTAAGCAGCTTCTTTGTCTGTGCTCAGTACTTGCAGCAGAAAATTCCTCCCTGGTGCTGTCACTGGATCAGCTGAACTGATGTTACTTTGCAGCAGGAGGAATGTCCTACGGCTTCCGGCCCGCTGTACTTGCCAGGGCAATAAGGGCTAGATTTGCAAAGCAGGCCTTGGAGGCCAGCTCCTGGAGAGCTTAAACAAGCCGCACCATGAAGCTTCAGCTCTACAAGATAGCAAAGCCCCCTGGTCAGGGGTCAGACCAACAGTTATCTTCCCCTACTCCTGAGAAAGGCCATACTCTGAATTCAGCTGTGAACCATACAAAGTTCAGAGAGGCTCGCAACTAGGCGCAGGGCTTCATGTGCATTGCTACTAGAGAGTGCGGAAGACCACTGGCAAAAGAGCAGCTTTCCTTCTGCCTACTTAAAGAAAAGATGATTTCTCACTGCATTCCTTTCTCGCTGTGTTGGTTTAATAACCAAACTCCTATGACAATAACAGTAAAAATTATGAAGTAAAATATTTCTAGAGGGTGAAATTGTCTCTTCTCTATACAGACAATATTGTTCATTCATCCCTATCTATCAGTTCAAAAAAAAAACTGTTTAAACCCATCAAAATATAAACAGCACTGCACTGTCACAGAATGTTTAAAAACACCAGACAACAGAGTATTGAAAAAGTCTGCAGATTTAGTCGCAGCCAACTCTAAAGTGTAGTTTTTCTCTTTGCACTTATCTTGCTTTTACAATATACCCAATTAGAACAGATTAGGACCTTTCTGAGGTAAGTATAGTGAATATTTAAAGTACACTTAGTTACATATTGTTCAACAACCTGACTGCATTGTGAAATGTATCAGTGTGTTTTGTTCCTAGTTTAGGAGAACTTACTCCTCTGTCACCAAAAATTCCTTAAAAAGGGTAGAGTATCATGGCTGGGAATTTACTGAGGTAGCTCTTCTGGCTTTGGGGAAAGCAAATGTCTTGCGAAATTAAACAAACAGTATCCTGTCTGGCTAATTTGGGAGCGGTGCTGATAGGCTCTTAAAGAATTCCTGTGCAGCTCCATTTTTTCTAAAAGAATGTTAGCCATGACATGGGAGCCTCTGGGATACATGAGAAAGTATGAGATAGGCGGAGAAGGAAAGGAACTGAGAAGTTTTTTAAAAAAATACCTGGAGGATGCTATCACCTCCACAGAAAAACAGAATCTTGAGGTTCCACTTACATGAAAATGTCCAATTAATACGCTTTGTTTATATCAAGATGACCCTGTATCCATGGGGCTGAACTGGCTGATGGCGATTTAATTTTTTTTTTCCTCGTAGAGAGAATATGAAAAGTACAGACACGTATAAACATGCTTGCTATACCTTTCAATAACAATTTCAATTGCTTGGAAATTTCTGTTCCAGCTGGCTAAGAAAGATAGGCTTGGAAATCAAATAGCTTGTATAGTCTCTCCCTCTTTAATTGATATGTGAAGAAAGACTGTACAAATTATTTTTGCATACTGAAAAAAGAAGGCAGCACAAACTTTGCTTTTCTGACGTAATACCAATTCTGTAATGTTACTTGTTACCTTTTTTCATTTTTCACAGCTATCTCATCTCTCTCATTGACAAATGGTGCATGAACTTCCTAGCAGTAGTTTTACTTGCTTCTGGGGAATACCTCCTGCACTCGTTTTGAATTCTGTCAATTTAATTGGGCTCTTTAGAAAATCAAGACAGCCAACACAAAGAACCAGAGAAGGATATATTGTTTTTGAAATTCACTAATCCTCCTAGGAGTAGGTAATGTTGCACTTCAGGCTTACTGACAATATGGTATCGTTTCCCAGAGCAAGGCTGGAACCCTTTTATATCATGATGTTTCTATCATGTCATATATCCCTTGACATAGGCAGAAATTTGCCTTGAGAAGGACCTGCTTTTTTGTGCATGGATTGGGCTGGTTGAAGGGAGTTCACACTGTTGATTCTGGTAACAGACAAAAGGGTAGGTGGATATATTCATTTGGAAAAACTTCAAACATACCCTAGGAGTTGCTTTTCCTTTTCTTTTTCTTTTTTTTTTTATATTGTTTTTGAAATTCACTAATCCTCCTAGGAGTAGGTAATGTTGCACTTCAGGCTTACTGACAATATGGTATCGTTTCCCAGAGCAAGGCTGGAACCCTTTTATATCATGATGTTTCTATCATGTCATATATCCCTTGACATAGGCAGAAATTTGCCTTGAGAAGGACCTGCTTTTTTGTGCATGGATTGGGCTGGTTGAAGGGAGTTCACACTGTTGATTCTGGTAACAGACAAAAGGGTAGGTGGATATATTCATTTGGAAAAACTTCAAACATACCCTAGGAGTTGCTTTTCCTTTTCTTTTTCTTCTTTTTTTTTTTCTAAAAGGAATATGCAGGAAATAACACCTAACTTTATACTACAACTGGTTCTGCCAGTTCTATGAAAACATGCCTCTTAAAAGATGATTAAGGATTCAAATTAGGTCAGAGTGAACTCATAGGCCTGTATGTGTCATTTGAAAAGTGGAGTGTTCCCTCACAGAAAGGCAAATATAAATAAAATACAACTTAATTTCTCAAAGGTCTCTGAGACCTCTGGAGCCCTTGTAGAACTGAAGGTTCATTTTGGAGAAAGGGAGCAGCAACATGAGTGTGGCATATCATCAAAAAATAGGAAATTGAAGACATCCGTATTCACCTGGAAAACAAATAAAACAATAGATACTGATGAAATTAGGCAGGTTTTACCACTACAGTTAGTGTATTTCATCCTGTAAGGATAAGAGCTTTGCACTAAGGGAGCTGAGGGACAATATTTCTAAGAGAAGCGTATAAATGGCAAAACTTCCCCTGAGGGAATTGGTCATGTATGCTCCAGCCGTAAGGCAAGAGAAGGCCCTAAAATAGAAGGCAGGAATCCTGACAGTCAGTTCTCTGCACAGCTCAGCAGGCAGCAAATGAGTACAGAAATACCCCTGAACATGCCAGTCATGCTTCATAAATACATGCTGTAACTCTGTAAAAGGTTTTCTGTAACATTTCTAAGGTAACAGTGAAGAGCATTTTAGCTTTTATAATTAAGAACTATGGGATGACTTGTTGGAAAATAAAGCTTTAAATTCTTCCAAAATTATTTTAATAATTTTCCTCTTCAGAACTAGTATGTTTCTGTCCGGTTTGTCATTCAAGAAATTTGTGAACTCCTTAAGGGTAGAAGTATTTATAGTACAGTCTTCTGCACCTGCTCTGATCTATAATCCAAGGGTCTACTCAGATACCACACCAAATGCTAAGAAGCTCATGACCTAACTCATGACCTAAGATCTTAAAATAGCTCTGAGAAGGTTTTTTTTTTTTGTCTTTTTTTTTT
>NW_008794743.1:1266239-1294047 GCF_000699145.1 Aptenodytes forsteri | reverse complement strand
TAATACCAATTCTGTAATGTTACTTGTTACCTTTTTTCATTTTTCACAGCTATCTCATCTCTCTCATTGACAAATGGTGCATGAACTTCCTAGCAGTAGTTTTACTTGCTTCTGGGGAATACCTCCTGCACTCGTTTTGAATTCTGTCAATTTAATTGGGCTCTTTAGAAAATCAAGACAGCCAACACAAAGAACCAGAGAAGGATATATTGTTTTTGAAATTCACTAATCCTCCTAGGAGTAGGTAATGTTGCACTTCAGGCTTACTGACAATATGGTATCGTTTCCCAGAGCAAGGCTGGAACCCTTTTATATCATGATGTTTCTATCATGTCATATATCCCTTGACATAGGCAGAAATTTGCCTTGAGAAGGACCTGCTTTTTTGTGCATGGATTGGGCTGGTTGAAGGGAGTTCACACTGTTGATTCTGGTAACAGACAAAAGGGTAGGTGGATATATTCATTTGGAAAAACTTCAAACATACCCTAGGAGTTGCTTTTCCTTTTCTTTTTCTTCTTTTTTTTTTTCTAAAAGGAATATGCAGGAAATAACACCTAACTTTATACTACAACTGGTTCTGCCAGTTCTATGAAAACATGCCTCTTAAAAGATGATTAAGGATTCAAATTAGGTCAGAGTGAACTCATAGGCCTGTATGTGTCATTTGAAAAGTGGAGTGTTCCCTCACAGAAAGGCAAATATAAATAAAATACAACTTAATTTCTCAAAGGTCTCTGAGACCTCTGGAGCCCTTGTAGAACTGAAGGTTCATTTTGGAGAAAGGGAGCAGCAACATGAGTGTGGCATATCATCAAAAAATAGGAAATTGAAGACATCCGTATTCACCTGGAAAACAAATAAAACAATAGATACTGATGAAATTAGGCAGGTTTTACCACTACAGTTAGTGTATTTCATCCTGTAAGGATAAGAGCTTTGCACTAAGGGAGCTGAGGGACAATATTTCTAAGAGAAGCGTATAAATGGCAAAACTTCCCCTGAGGGAATTGGTCATGTATGCTCCAGCCGTAAGGCAAGAGAAGGCCCTAAAATAGAAGGCAGGAATCCTGACAGTCAGTTCTCTGCACAGCTCAGCAGGCAGCAAATGAGTACAGAAATACCCCTGAACATGCCAGTCATGCTTCATAAATACATGCTGTAACTCTGTAAAAGGTTTTCTGTAACATTTCTAAGGTAACAGTGAAGAGCATTTTAGCTTTTATAATTAAGAACTATGGGATGACTTGTTGGAAAATAAAGCTTTAAATTCTTCCAAAATTATTTTAATAATTTTCCTCTTCAGAACTAGTATGTTTCTGTCCGGTTTGTCATTCAAGAAATTTGTGAACTCCTTAAGGGTAGAAGTATTTATAGTACAGTCTTCTGCACCTGCTCTGATCTATAATCCAAGGGTCTACTCAGATACCACACCAAATGCTAAGAAGCTCATGACCTAACTCATGACCTAAGATCTTAAAATAGCTCTGAGAAGGTTTTTTTTTTTGTCTTTTTTTTTTTTTGCAAGACTCCTTTCACCCTAATTACACTACTTTATTCACTACTTTTCAGCTGAGCAAACATGTCTCCCAAGGTTTTGTATTGTGTTTCCTTTTTAAATCAGATTTGCTTTAGCTGGTAGTTATGAATTACTAATGTAATTCTCTGAAAAAATAAACAAAAAACAAGTAATGGAAAGAAAAAAAAAAGATCACTTTTGGTAAGATGTTTTCCCACATCCTTCTTTTTATAGCTTCAGAGAGTTTTAGGCCAAAAAAGATAAATAGATCTTTTAAAACTGTTTGCTTGTGTTCATACATTGTTGGATTTATGTTCCACTCAGTTAGGTCTGTATTGAAGTCACTTACTTGAATTTGACTTCAGTAATCTGGTGTTTAAAAAACAGTCTTTCAATAAAACACCCAGTCCACTTTGATTTAAAGCATGCTATTGTGAAAGAGAAAAGAAGAATGCGGAAGAGGACAAGTAACAGAAAACAGAAAACAGACAAGTAACAGAGTAACAAGTAACAGTAACGTGGGGGAAAGAAAAAAGAGACTAAAATCAAGTGTACCCAAATATCAAACTGAAAAGAACTGTGAATCAACAAATCCAAAAGGAAGTCACTCTCTCCTGGTGAAAGAGCCCAGTCATAACCTTACACCGGTGCAGAAATTGCATTAAATTTCATGGACGTCCTCTGATTCACACTATGCCAAATGGTATCAGACCCAGTTCTACTAAATGCAAGGTGAGAAAAAATGTTGTAGAAAGACCCACGTCCTGGACAACAAGAAGGTCTATACCTTCAAAAGACATAGTTCCATCCTTGTTAAGCAGTTCATTTGCCAATGCTTTGAGCTATATATAGATAAATACACTATCGTTGTAACATCTACTGCCACATCTACATGATTACAAGCTGTACTGAAGTATAGCTTTGCAGTCTTGTCGGGGATTCTTTTTTTTTCCTGGCAGAACAAAGAACAGTTACCATTACATATCCTTAACAGATTTATGTTACTGATCTTATTGGTACAGCAACATACGATGACAGTAAATAGTGGAACAGAGCAGGAATGGAATAAAGGAGACAAGAAACCTAATGATATTTCTGATGTCCACCCCTTCACACAACAGTACAGAGGGAGATGCTGTAGAGACTTATCAGGGCAGACAGCTATTTCCCTTCTCCTGGCTGCAACTGAGAAAACTGAAAAGTGTTTTAGGAATGTCCTGAAATCATATAGCAGAGTTCATAGCAGGAAATGTACAGCAGTAGCAATTCCTGCAGCACAGAAGGCTAGAAAAGAAAAAGCTGCTCCAGTAAGTGAATCAGCAGAAGCTTCTGGGCTGTACATGTGAACGCTCCTCTCCTGCCAGGAATTAGTTTTTGTTTTGTGGAGGTTCTCAGCTATCACACAACAAGGCATCAGTCTGAATTTGGACAGGATGTAGGAAAATATGTCCACATTCATGCAGCCTAAATTCAACCTACCTGCTATGACTGATGACCTAGTAAACTAGATAGAAGTCTTCAGAAATTCCTAGCCAAGAAGAAATACCAGCATGGGAAATTTCTGCTGTGTGAGTCTGGCTCTGGGAAAAGCAAATTTTCTGATAGCAAATAGAGCTATCATTACACTTGATCTTCAGCAATGATTCCATTTCAATCAAACTGTGTGTATAGCTCAAGAAAAATAAGCGAATAATTAAATTGTCAAAACGCATTATATAAGCCTACAAGATAAAGAGGTTACTTCTGGAAGACAGTAAACTTTCTTATCTGATCTGAATATTCACCTTTCTGGTGGGAAGATCCTGAGAACCTAACTGACTATGCCTTTAAATAGTGTAAATTTTTGTCAACAGCTAACCCTACCAGATCTGGCCAAAGTTTTCTTATTGCCATCAAGACTACATCCACCAGGGAACAAAAAAAAAAAAAAATTAAAAAGTTAAAGAAAAATTCTCCACTGAAACCTAGAAGTTTTTTTCTCTGATCTGTTCTGAGTCTTTTTTCTGGGAGGGGAGAAAGGGAAGAAAGATGCATTCAGCCTTATTTTATAAACAATCATTCGTCATGTAGCAGAACAAATAATATTTTATCCCCTATCACTTCAGGCCTTATATTTGTACAGCCTGAAACTTGCTGCCACAGTAAGAGAACTGTGAAAGTGTTTAGTCTCAGTTCAGGAAATGAGTGTAGCCCAGGTGCTAACTCTACCCTTCTGACATCTATCTCCATGTATCCCACAACCTCAGCTTGTTCTTTCCTATCCTCCCTGATAGCAAACATGCATTTCGTATCACTGAGATCTTTGAGCTGGCAACTTGACATGTTATTAACATGACAGACGAGATTCAGCAATAGTAAACATAATAAATCCAATCCACTAGAATAACAAATACATATTAATCTGTCCTCTGATTAGTTCCTTATCCTTTTTCTTTGTAACTCTGAAACCTTTCACTAATTACTTGGCAGTTAATGCTTTTCTAGTTAAAGAACTTACTTGATGTTCCCATTAGTCTTCATGCTATTTTTGCTATGGAAAGCTTTTTGGACAGAATTCATGGGTCTGTATAATTTATGTTTACACACTCCTCCCTGCCCTAATGAAATAGAAAAAATAAATTCCCAGATCATCTTCCTGGAATTAATCCTGATTTGAATGTACTTCCTCAAACCTCAGAAGACATACTTTTATGTCCCAATGTAAGAACCAAATTACCTGATGCAAAGGGAGTATCTGAAATACCAAGTTGTCAAATTCCATGAAGAATTCTTCTCTGAAGAAAAATGATCTCTGAGTTAGTTAAAATTATCTCACATACTATGATGCCAAAATGAATGGCTTTCCGTTTGCTTGGGAAAGCTATACAAGAATGTTGGATACAAGAGTGCCATAGGATTGCCATAGAACAGCCCTTGGGTAATAGCAGAGAGAACAGCCTCTGCACACCCATCGCAAAGGTACTGTATAGTTAATGCAATATATCACAACGTACGTATTTCAGCATGCAGATGGCAGTTTCAAGCATTAAGGTCATTGCAGATCATTAGAGCTCACAGCTCCTTTTAATTCTGAAATGGCCTCGCTATTTCAAATTTCCAGATCAATTTTACTGAGCAACACATTGTTTTGAAATCTGTCTAGAACCTGGTGTCACACCTCTCCCAGCTAATCACTGGCACTGTAACAACCATTAGCAAAACAGCAGCTTGCAGATGCCAGCAATAAAACCGTTTGAAGCAGTAATCCTCTGCATGTCAATGCGTTTAACATCCATCTCAACCATCCCATGGTCCGCATGAATTGTTAATCAAGTAGAATTGAAAACTGGCACTCACATGGCATAGCTGCTACAGCTGGATAACAGGCTAGGAGACAGCCAGAAGCTAAAGTTTCATTAGAAGCTATTTTAACATTCACTTGTCTACTGGGACAACAAGCTTAGCAAACAATTGGACTTCTACTAGAGCCCTCTGCCAGAGTGACTCTTGAAAGTTCATGGCTGAAGTTAACATTTTACAAAGAATCAACTGCACACTTTTCCAGTGCAGCCAACAGTGAGCTTAACCAGAGGCAGAATTCCCCAGTGGCCTTTTTGCAAAAGTTTTACTGTGTTGATTACAATTTCACTTCAGCTGTTTATGAGAAAGGATGATAATTTCTAACAGAGGCTGCATGACTTTATGTTCTACTTCTGACACCAGCATATCAAACACAAATCCTGATGAAGCTGAAGGCTGCTCACAGCTTTTCTTCTTTAGCATGCGGCTCCAGAGTAAAGGCGTCAAAAATACAACTGCTGAGAGTTAGTGAGATTTAGATATTCTGGACTCATTCATCCAGGCTATAGAGATGAGTGGGACTGCACATTCTGACTCATTTCATCACCGATGGAACGAGGTTCTGCATGCCAACAGCTATTCCTTCTAAAGACCTTGTTGAAAACTGACAACTGCTGTAAGTCTAAGCTGTGTAAAACAGAGGCAGTTTTTGGGTCCCTGACAAGTTGCCAGTTCAACTTTTGTATAGGCAGCTTTTAGTTTTTGCTGTTGCCCCTGATAGCCTGAATGGTTTTCAAGGCAGGATCTGGCCAGCATTTGCTCATCTGCTCCCGCTTTTATTAATAAAACTGGTAACATTCAGCAGATATGTAACGTGCACACTGATGCCAAGTAAACACTAAGGAAAAAAGGGTGAGTTTTTAAACATTCTACTAATATATTTGAATTTGAGTACATAACAGGTAAGTTGTATTTTAAGATCTCTTGGTTTGCTGAAATAAATCCTGTGTCAGAAGTTGGGCTTCATGCTGAGCAGCTAAACCTTAACTTGCATTAGAAAAGCAACTCGCCATGCTTTTGTCAGGGCTGTTGCACAAAACAGAATTGCTTCACACATTATTTTCCTTGCAAAAGCAGAGCATTCATTTCATTCTGTTGTTCTCCACAACCGCTCAAATCAGAAAAGTACATCGTACACATCACACACGAGCCCTTCTTGTTCACACTAAGTACTTTCCAAATTACTTTGCTGTAAAGCAAGATATAGGTGTCTGTTTCTATAATACTCCAGGGTATAAATGTATTTCCTGTACTCAAGGCAATAATATATTTAAAACTTACTAGTATTGTTATTATTTATTTTTTCCCTTCCCACAGCATCACTTATTACCAGGTTCACGCAGATCCTTTGGGCATGTATGTATCATATAATGAGCACCTTGTAAAAATCCCCAAGCAAGTGTTAAACAAGTTAGTGTCAGAACTGAAAGAAGTTTAGCTGCATTAGTACACAAATGTATATAGGCTAATTAGCACTTACAGCACTGCCAGGACCAAACTCCGCTTAGTATCTCTGCATGATATTATGCTGCACCATGCAGAATCAGCAGCTTGCTTGGAGCTAAAGCTGGGATTGCTAATATGGGGATCTTCTCTGCAGAGTAGACCTGACCATTGTTTTCTCTAATTAAACACGGTACCTGCAGGACTTCCTCTGTTCTGCAAAATAGTACCTCAGGATGGACGTATAGGAAAAATACCTAGTTCTGGCCATTGAGTGCTCTACAAAGAGGGAAGATAATATACTCCTGCACCATATGTTAAAAATAGAAATAATAAAAGATAACTTGGTCTGAAATGTTATGTATGGGATATTTCATTTTAGTGAAAAATATATTTTAAAACAAAAACAGTGGGATCCTTCTGTCTCCAATCTGAGGTGAATTAATTCTCAGTGTTAGTGTAGGAGCTTGGCATTGAGAATAAACTCTGTATTTCTTTCTATCTTTTTTGAACTTTGTATGACTTTAAATTTCACTCCTTCCTGCACGCAGTTTATTTTGTTTAACAACTGGTTTTCAAAGCGTGAAGACCTTAAGCTCTCAAGAATTCTGACAAAATGGTTGGGGGAGAATGTTTCGGGTTTTTTCCCCCTAAATAAATAATTTATTCAGTAAATGACAATGCCAAGCTTCATAAGAGCTTTGAATCTTGTTCTTTAAATTTAAATACAGTAAACTAAGGACAAATGTAACTGTTTTGATGGATTGGATTCTAAAAATATTATATAATTTTCTTAATTAAAAGAGAGGTTTTATAAAAGCTCATGTAACATTGCAGGGATCAGAAGGAAGGAAGGAATCCTATTCTAAGTCAGAGCTTGTCACTGATTTCCAGTTGGTGCCTTTGCCATGTCACTTACTTGATTTGTGCCTCTGGTTCCGAGTCTGTATACTGTGAAAAAGTTTGAAACTGATTAAAAAATTGCTATTTGTGAAGCACTGTGAGAATTGTACACAAACTAAGTATATTGCCATCTTCCACTACACTGCTTGTTATCAAGGATATATCCTAATCATCTTAGCATCAGTATCAAGGGAAGAGGGACAAAATTTTACTAAAATTAAAAACATGAACATGAAGTATCATTAAAGTCACTGGAACTAGAAACCATATGGAATCACACCAGTTACTTTAACAGAGTCTCCTCTTCGAGATAATACAGCTGGTGACAAGAGGCTTAGACTAACAAGGCGTTAGACTACCAGGCCAGACTCTGGTAAGCTTTGCCGCAGACTATCCGAGCAATCTCTGACAAAGCAAACATACTCACTCTGGGTCTCAGTAAAACAGGGATTACAGTACTGCTTTTCCTCTTTTATGATTCAAATATGAGCACTCATCCCCCATTGCTTTTGTTTTCTCAGATCTTAGGGCAACAGAACCCCATTTTGCACCACAGAGAGCATAACAGTAATAAGTAATACTGTAAGTTCACAGGCAATGTATGAAGCAAAACTCAGACCCAGAATAGCGGATTCTTTGTTACCTCATGGCACATTTTTTGTTTGAACTTACAAAAAATCTCAGGGTTTATGTTACTCAGTACTGGAATTCAGCCTAGAACCTACACTGCTTATTTTTAAAGCAAAACTAGACACTCAAGATAAAAAGAAAAATGAACAAGTCACTGAGTGATTTTCCCTGCCAGCAGAGTGTTTTGCAGCTCACAAAATCTTCAGTGAACCCTCTATTCAGGGGTTCTTAATTTATAAGTAAGAAATTTTCCTAATTTTCTTTTTCTTAATCTCTCTCTAAATTAAGAAGATATTTTCTTAACATTCTAAACATTCTCCCTCTTCCGAGTTCCCTTATTATTTTAAATTAAGTCATAAAGTATTTGCTATGTAAAAGCTAAATTCTTCTTCCCCAGACTAGTAGAAATTTGGCAGTAGAAACATGGCTGCAAGAGCACTGGGACTAGATCAATTTCTGGTGCTACTGTTTTCATAATAGGTCATTTACTCCAGAAATAGCTGAAAACCTATCTGTTGGAAGACAGTTATGATGACTGAGGGAAGATGACGACTTTCAGGACATCATGGGGTGCTTAATTTATATTACACATGGGCATAGAAAGCACTCACTGAGGACAGAATATATAACCAAGATGAAATTTTCCCGAAGTTCCCAAAGAAACCCTCAACTGCTATCAAAAGTCAAGAGGCGTAACCAGTTATGGGCTTTTGCAAATACCTAATTGAATGAAAGAGAAAAACGAGGAAGAATAAACCTACAACTACACTTTTATCTGTCCTTATCACAGGCTGTGATAAAATGCAAAAACATAACAACATGAAATAGGTTTGCTGAAGAAAAGCAGAATGATGGCAAGGTAGGAGGCAGAGTCCTGCAGCCCCTGTTAGTCCCCTAAATATTCCCTCTGAAACCAGAGCTATGTTAGGAATCTCTACCTTCAAAAACACAAAGTCTTTTTTCTACTTAAAAATGGCCAAATGGATTAAATTCAAATTTAAGGTAAAAAAAATAAATCCTGGACTGCATCTTTTAATGCCAAGTTTCTGCCCGGAACAAATTTTTGTGGTTGCATATTAATCCCCTAAAAACAGCATAGAAATGTTGACAGCTGTAATAGTTATTCATACTGGTCCTTTACTTCCACAAAGTTGCTAAAATCTTGTATTTAATTACCCATACCTAATTATCATGCCAGAATAATAATAAAAAAAAATTCCCCACTCCATTAATTTTCAAGAAAAAGATCCAGTATCTGTCTATAACACCAACATGGGTGATCTTTGGCCACAGATCCCCAAGCTCTTCAACAGTACAATGCAAAAAGGCAGGACTGGGTGAAAACCTTTTGGGTTCAGGGACACTGGTGGCACAGAGACATCTTGTTCCACTGGGAGCCAGCTGCTCCCAGTGGAAAAGGGGCCTCACCGCTGTTTCTGCCTTTGAAAATCTGCACATGACCTAATTCAGCATCCTGCATTTACAGGTGCTGACTACATCTCCCATAGAAGCTTGTGGTATATGAATTGGCCAAAAACACTGCTGAAAACAATGGTTCAGCAGAATAAAGGACCCAAAAACACTGCAAGTTTTTGATTCGAAAAACCCAACGTAAATCAATTTTAGCCTGTAGCTGGTGGGGCCAGATGATATTTGATTATCAGCAGGGAGTTGTCCAAGGTTGCTGACAGTTCCCTTGAGAATAGCTGATTCAGAGTTCTTTTTAGATAAGGTTTTGGTGTACATCACTAGAACTGCTTTAAAATGTGCAACTTATCTACTATGTTGCCATTTAACCACATTGACTGGTAAACCAAGGTATTTCTTTACTTATCATTAAGTGGCTTAAGGTTAGAAACAGGAAAATGACCATACAGTGGTAAAGCTATCATGCAAGCAAGTTTAATAAAGAACAAAAAACTCCTGGCCCTCCATGTTGTTTTATTATTAACTAGTTTCAAAGCACACCCAAAGGAGCTGGGGACACAGAGCTTGCAGGGAGGAACTGCATCAGTGTCCATTAGTCATGGGGATAGGAATTTCCAGATTTCAGGCTGAGGTGATACGGGAAAGCAGGAGCAGGATGGCGTAGGGATACTCCAAAGGCAAATTTTAACTGGAAACTGTCTGGGATGGATAGTTTGACCAAACCAAATTAAACAGCTTCCAGCAGAAACCCAATAATGACAAGTTAATTTTTTTCTGAACACAAGCTACAGATGATGCAGTGAGGGTTAAAGATTCAATACCTTAGATGTTATGATTCCTAATTGTAGAGTACAATAGAATATACACTATTTTAACTTGTCTTTGGTTAACACAGAGCAGTTAGGGTAAAACAAAACCAAACCAAAAATTAAGCAGCCCTCTCTTGGTGGAATTGTAACTGAACTTTTTACAGAGGAGTTTACCACAGGATAGTGCAATTGAAATCTGAAAGGTGTGCAGGAATATATACATTACTACAAAGTAAAACTCTTTTTTTCCTGTTTTCCATCGTTATTTTAATACCACCAATATTCTACAATATCATGAAAGAGTCTTACTATTTTTTTTTCCACTCTGCTGGAAATCTCAAAGTCTGTATTTTTTTGTCCAATTTGATTAATTTTTTTACTTTGAAACTTTTCTACAGAACAAAAAATTCTGGAATGGGGTTTCTGTTGACAAACAGGCTAACAATGATGACGTGTTCCAGTCTGTCTGTGAAGGGAGAAATCATATTAAAATAGAATTTTAGAAAACAGATTAAAAAATGAGGAAGCTTATCAAAGAATATTGATTCTAAAAAATATGACATTATTCTGATTCATAATCCTAAATTCAGAATGATTAAAAGCCCTTAGATTCAGCTACTTCAACAATGACAACTTACTCACATAAATCATCAGAAATTGTTAAAGATGTCCCAGTTAAAGGTTCTCTCCTGTAATTTTAACCAGGTAGAAATGAGAAAAGTGGACAGACTAACATCAGGCAAATTCTCTACTTTTCAGACAGAAGTAATATACTTTGGAAAAGAATGTTCTGAATTTCACCTATTAATAACTGAGTATAACTGCTCATGGGGGCTAATTGTTGACAGTTCTGTATAAATCGCCTATGAGGTTAGAAAGGTTAACACTCAAGTGGAAAATAAAATCATTACAATATTGAAAGGCTATTTGAAAGTGAAAGGGATACCTTCACCTGTATTAGTGGCTTTATCTGGTGAGCAAGTGAGCAAAAGCAAAGCTGAGGAGAGAAACTGGCGAGGGAACTAGATGAAGGAAAGACTTCTCTTTGAAAAAAAGCAGGATGAAAGGAACCTAAGTGTTTATTTTAGAAAGGAGACTAACAACAATTAGGCTATATAAAAATAATAAATGATGCAGGAAAGAGACAGGAACTTCTTTTTGGTTACTCTCATGTTAAAAGATAAATGAGACATTCAGTAAAGAGCTGGAAGACAGAAATTTTAAAATGGATGAAAAGAAAACTTGGATAAAACATGGTTAACCCATGAAACTTACTGCTGCAGATAAAATTGAGGCTAATACTTCAGCAGGTACAAATTAGGACCAGTTATGAGATCATCAGGAATCCAAACACCATGGGAATTCTGCACAGCACAGATTTTTAGCCCTCCATGCTGCCCCTTTCCCCTCTCCAAAGAAACAAAATCAAACCAAAGACTCAGACTATAAAGTCCCATGCTTCAGAGAGGAAAATCAATAATTTAAAAGAAATCTAAAACATAGGCAGGTTATGTCAGAATTGTACTTTACAGATTTTGGGTATTCTCTTTGAAACATCTGGCTCTGGCTGTAGAGACAGACTTCTGGACTACATTCCTCTGAGCTAGCATGGCAAGTTTAGGTTTTGCCTTTATATTGTGTGTATTTTGCTTTTCTGTCTCCCTATCTGTTAGAGACACAGTCAAAGCTTCCTGTGTTTATGGAATGTCTGCAAAAACCCCTAGTTTTTTGGGTGGGGAAAACTGACCACAAGTGCTGAATGTTCAGAGGTTGTCTCAAAATTCATCTGATGATTAAAAACAGGCTTTGGGAACAGAAATCTCTCTCTCTTCCCTCCCCAAAATCAGTGTGCTCATATAAATGCACGCATTTTTTAAAAGCAAGATGAGTGGGTTTTTTTTTTTTTTTTTTTTAATAAAGGAAAAATAGAGGAACTTTTTTTTTTTCCTAGTAGCAAGAACTTGGATCGTGTCAGCTTTGAACTTTGCAAGTTCTGTTTCATTTGTGTTTGGATCTCAGTTAGGCATCTTCTCCCACTGTGCACACACATGCAAATAATCTTCAGCATTTTCTGTGGAGAAGGAGAAATAGCAAGCAAAAAACCAAACACCCTCCCATTCTGCCCAAAGTACTCACTAACTCTTTCACCAGTCCCTTGAAAAAGAACCACCACACCGGCTTGGGTCTCTCCCTTTCTTATACTCTCTGACCAGAGAAGTGAGAATTGAGTGCAGTCTGGAATAGCATTTGCTAGAACCACAGTCCAACATCCTCAGCAAAAAAAGAGGAGCACCAGTGCTGCAATGATTGCCATCCCAGTGGATATTCCCTTGAAACCAGAGTGAGCTGGTATTCACCTACAGCAAGCTCTAGCAAGGCAATGCTGTTAGCCTTACTGTAGAACTGAGGAGCTGAGGCGCAGAAAAGTGAAACCACTTACCTACTGCAGAAATTCTCCTGAGAGGAGGGACTTACACTCAAGTCTCCTAAATAACAAAATAGTGATCCAGTTGCTGGAACTTCTCTTCCTGGAAGTTCTATTCACTCCCTACCTTGCTTTCATGATTTCCTTATTTAGCTGAAGACTCCAGTCAGATGTAGAAAAACATCATGTAATATTGAAAAAATAACCATTCCTCTTTCCTTTGTACTTTTTTTCATGTAGTGGGAAAGGGGGGAAAAAAAAAAAAAAAAAAAAAAAAAGAGAGAAGCCATTTTTCTTTGTAAGGATTTGACAATACAAAGCTCAGCACAGAACTGCTGTAGGACAAATTCTGATGAGACCGTGAGTCCAGTAGCTTTCTTTCTTCATGACAGCTGATCACATAACAAATCTCAAGTAGATCCTGCCCACTGTATTTCTGTATGGCTCTATAAAGAGCCGTAGGGAACAGCACTACAAACTAAATTTATAGGGACAAACATTCCCTTTCTCCTCTTTCTCAGAGAGATTCACTCATCCAAAACAGAGCTAAGAGTTGGCACTTGCCATTTGGCAATTCATGGGCTGCGCAATTTAACTCAGAAAGTGAAGAACATGTTCAACTAAAACTGTAGAGGAATTTTAGGTAGGAAGAGTTAGTTTAGTTACTCACACTGGACTTCAGCTAGAAGACAGGATTTATCAGCACTTGCAAAAAGTAGTAGGTAGCTTATAGTACAAGAGATATTGGATGCGACATGAAACAGAAGTCTCTTAGAGCCTTCAGTAATGACTTGCCAAGGAATGAAGACATGGGAATTTCAGCTTCACATTTGCTGTCGGCTCCATTTTCCAACAATTGCTATTACTGTCTTTGTTTCTATAAAAACAGAAAAACATTAGAAGTGGTGGAGCATAATCAACAAAGCAGACAAAATCAGTGGCAATAGTATAAACTCTGGAGCCGAAGCAGTCTAGTTCAATTGCTTGAAAACAGAAGAGGGCTTTAGCACATAGATCTTACCCTGAGGGTAAAGTAATTTGTGCAGGGCCCTCCTGCTAGGATGGTCCCATACTCCCTTTAACAGTCTTGCAAAAAAGGTTGCAGAAGCCAAAAGTATCATTTGTTAGAAGCTAGGGTGAAAGCAACTTTGATTATAAAGGGTGGAGGGGGGGGAATAAAAAAATCAATCCTTCCATTTTTCAAGTACTGCTTTTTAAAAGGTCAGTTTTACTAAACTGCAGACATTGCTCCCTTAGCAGACTGCCTGTGGAGCCATTCACTAACCAAGGGTATTTTGGAGCAGCTCGTTTCCTTTAATACGTGCATATATATAAGAAATTGGTGTTACTCCTTCCCTTTCCCACTGCGACTCGTCTTTGAGCTATTCTCAAATGCCTTGGCCAACTTAATTAGTCCAGTCAGGCCAGGCTCATTTCTCTGGCACCAACGTTTAACAGCTCTGGTCAGCAGACAGATATTTGGGGGTAGGTTTCATGTGGCTTAATTTTGAAATAATGAGAGAGAGAAATTAAGGAAAAAAAAAAGGAAGGCTAGCCTGTGGATGTAGTGCCATCCATCCATTTGAGATGTAAGCAGAATGCAGAGTGACTTGATCCTGTACTTCACACTTTCACTCCTGCAATGCTAGAGCTAATGTGACAACTGACAGCAGTGAGGGCTGTGTTTTCTGCAATAATAAACTGCAGGGTAGCAGTTTAGTTGGAGATGTGGAAAGAGACAACAGTTATGAAACGGTATTCTTGGACTATGGCATGCCAGTAGATGCAATGCTGGTTTTTTTTTTAAAAGGCATGAGCCCAATACAGTTTCTTCAACTTAGCAGTTTAGTTGGAGATGTGGAAAGAGACAACAGTTATGAAACGGTATTCTTGGACTATGGCATGCCAGTAGATGCAATGCTGGTTTTTTTTTTTAAAAGGCATGAGCCCAATACAGTAATTCTTCAACTGCATAAGCTACCAATTTATTACACGAATTTTATTTCCATTTATAATTATGTGAAAGGACAGAACACACCCTGAAGATCACAGATACTCTGCAATGGCCATGCTATTTTACATGGAATATGTTCACATTCTCGGTGATGGGCAGCAGCATAAGCCTCTAATAACTTAATTTTTTTTAACACCTTCCAGCCTTTGTTCTTACAAACATTTTTTAGAATATAGGTATTCTTTCAAATACTTGTGCTTCTGGAAAGCGTAAGGAAAGAATAATAGAATTATATCTTTAAGCTGATAGGCCTTCACAATGGGAAGAGAGATTAAAATAATGAGAGATTATTCTTCTGGAACAATCATCAAGGGTAAGAGAGAGAAACCCATGAAGGAAGCACTGATGAAGAAGGGCTAGGAAACCAACAATAGGATGTATTTGAGGTGATAAATTTTTGAGAGACTTCAATTAGATTATTCCCAAAGAAAAACTGTCTGGTAAACAAAATTATTCATAATTAGAGTATCTCATGGTAAATTCCTGTTGAAAGAAACCAGTTCTGTAACACAATTAGCAATGAAAAGACAAGAATGATCCTCCCACCTGTGAACTAGACGGGTTCCACTGAACATGTCTTCCAAACACAAAACTGTTTCCTTTTGCCTGTTCTGAGGGTGATGCTATGTTTTCAAGCAATACAATTAATTTCCCTGAAATACCAATGGGATTTTGTGCCAAATAGCTTTTAGTAACTGATGGCTTGAGCAATACAAGATATGAAATTATGAAGCCACAATATACTAAAGACCTAACCAAAACATTTCTCTTCATCAAATATTCAAGTGCAAAATTCCCTTTTGGGATTCAGAGATTTTTATGCCATACTGTTGTTGTCCTTAATCACAGAATTTAGTAGGCAGAATTAATTCAGAAGATTTCTCATTATTCTTAGGGTATATACGTATAGAGCAGAGCAAATACAATCAAAAGTTCTTTGCTTTGACTGCAGTACTGTCAGCCACTGGGAGACGTAACAGGTAAGTCAAGCAGAAAGACGACAAAGGAGACAACAGTGGTGAATTTTGCTAGTAATCTGAAAGCACTCGGAGACCTTCAGGCACAGAGGTCTCTCTATAAAATAACAGGGTATTACATTCAAAGTAGAAGCTACAAAAATGTGTCTATTTAAAATCCTGCTAGAATTGTTAAAAAGTTTTACCCCTAGTGTCTCTTGGATATGGGCTGTGTGACACAGTGTTTTATCAAAACATAAGCCAGTTCAGATCTTCGAAGTGGAAAAACTTGCATTGTCCTGAACCACACTGGCTAATAAACTCTGTTTCTCACCACAGCTAATATACCTGGAAGAGTGCAGCCTTCTTGTGGCTATACTGCATCATGCTGTGTGGGTGCATCCTTTGCATTGGACAGGTTGAACTTACGAAAGAGAAAACAGGAGGTTTCGCACCCAACTGACAGTACAAAGTGAACAATGCCAGAGCTGGGACTCGGAGCTGTGCCCCAGGAGAATCTCCTTTTTCCACTGCACTGATTTCCCTCAAGCCAAACCGACACTTTGATATGGCTTTTTAACACCAGTAGGATGAGTAAGTGACTTTTAAGCACATGAATGAGGTAGCTAGTTAATTAATGCAGGCTTTGGGACAGATAGCAAATTAGAGGAACAGTGGCTTGCCTTATAAATATTGTGATCCAGATAGCCATAAATGAAGCTTCACATGAGCAAGAAGAACAGTGAGAGGAAGACTTGGGACAAAATGCCTAACTTCCCCACCCCCGCAATCTAAAGTTAAGATTTTAGGAGAAATGACTTGAAAAAAAGCACAGCAAACGTGCCAATTCTCTATGAATCAGGTACCTTAAATCAAAATGCTGTAAAACAGCATCTCCTGTAGAAATGTCACACCTAGATAAGAAAAATAGATCTTGCCTAAGGCTCTTTCTGGCTTAAGACTCTCTAGCAATCCCAGCACTTGATGCAGTGATCCTATGAATTTCCCACAGCAGGCAGTGGGAATGACAAACATTCTTTTCAAGGCTATCCCCAGCAGTGGACCCCTCATACAGACTGCTAAAAACAATCCCTTAATCTCCTCCACTCAGTGCTGACCCAAAGGAACAGAGGATCAAAACACAACCTCTGGAATGACCTTAGCTTGCTCTGTAACACCTCACCAAGGGGCAGAGATGTCAAACAGCTCCCTGCGGGCCCTTGCTGTTCTTTAAGGAACGTGCTCTTTATCAGACAAACAAGAAAGCTCCTTTAGAAATACGTAACACACAAATGAGGACTACTGCTCACCTTCCTTATGAGATCTACATGCAAAGCAGAAGACAAAAATTACATGCATCCAATCAACTTAACCAAGGCCACATTTTTTCCAATGCTTACTGTCTAAATTTCATTCTCCAAATAATTTCTATAATTTCTCAATTTCCCAAAATGTAACAGAAGACACTGAAACAACAACTGCACAAATCCAGAGTTGAAAAAATAAAACATCTTGTTTGCAGCAGCAGCAGACTGCTTAAATGTACTGTTCTCCATTTTTAAGCCTTAGAGACATGAAATAAGTCTTAGAACATAAGTGCAGAGGACTCAAGACCACAGAGAGCCATGCAGATTTCCTTCTGTTCCTTCATGCACAGGATCAGAAGAGAGGGAGAGAATTTAAGCAGTTTTGTAAATATAATTAAAATGGCTCTGACAGAAGCCTCTGTTCAACTTTGTTGTCTTGAAGCTAAACAAAGTTGATTCACTTTTAGGAAAACTACAAAGTAGCTGCTTGATTAATTATCCCATTAATTATGTCTCTCTCTAAATTCAGTGACAGCAATAGAGGCACATGAATGTGGTGGCGAAAAATGCTTTACTTAGTCCCTTTGAGGTATTTAAGTTAACTTACAAGCTATTTATGGCTTTGAGGATAATCACTTATCTTTTGGCATAATTTTGTGTCATGAATCCTACGCTGTCAGGATTCCCTAGCTATCCACCTCCCTCAACAAGAGATTTTTTTTTTTGCTGAAGACAAACTAGAAAACCTGGATCTTTTGAACCAGTTATCAATATTTTGACCCATTTCAGATAGTTTATAGCGTACAGAGCCTGTGACAAAGCTCAGGTAAATGAGCAACTACTGCACTAAAAAAATCCCATACCTGCACACGGAAGAACTCCTCAGTGTTCAGACTCCATTCCAAAATGGAATTTGTAGGTGGCTAGAGGGACTCAGGGATGAGAGCATCAGAGAGACGGACAGAAAAGCAGAAGTTAATTCTGAAAAAAAGAGAAGGAATGGAAATAACATGATTGAAAAAAAATCTTGGGAGCATATCACTTTTCTATTACTTATCACATTAGTACAGAAGCACAGTTTTACACCAGTGTTTTTTAACCCATACTCCCCAGACCACTGGCAGCCTGGGGTAGACAGGAGAAGAAAGTCTGCAAAATAACTGGAAGAAAAAAACCCACAAAATGGAACACGCATATGCACATTGCCATGCACTTACTTGAGGGAGGCACCAAACAAAATGAAGAGCACTATAAATTACAGAACAGTTCAAATTTAGCCTCATTTTTATCATGGTGACAATGTGTGTGGTGTGTGAGATGATCTTTCTGTTGTTTTCCAAACAACTGGGTGGTCCTTGGACAAACAGAGTGCTGTTACATTCTAGGATTTGCCAGCATGCTGAGTGTACCAGGTACTCTTAGTACATAGAGTGTGTGATGCCACAGCACATAGCTTGCTTTGTCAGTTCAAGGGAGCGTAGAGCCATGACTCTGCTGCATCCCTGCAGAGGTGCCAGTCATCTACCTGCTTGATGTCAGTCTTTACTCTAGCCCTACACACAAAAGACAACAATTGCTGCCTGGTTCTGTCTGCTGTTTGCCAGAGGACAGACAGGCTGTGGTATTCCTTTCCCCAGCAACAGTGTCTCAGCTTGACCAAGGAGATTAAAGCAAATTCACCACGATGTAAACTAAAGCTTTGGAGACAAAAGATCATGGAGGAGTCTTGTATATTCTTCATGGCTTACACATTCAGGAAACACAGAGACACAGTGTGGAACTCATTTCCACACAGTCTGGAGAGCAAACCTTTAAGGGTTCAAACGTGACTAGACAAACTCATAGAAAAAAAAATATCCATTTTTACTGAACACAAAAGCACTCTCTTTGATTAAGGTGATCCTTACACCACAGATTACTGGAGACTGGGGAAGGATCTCTACAATTGTACCTTGTTCTTCCATTTTCTCCTAGGCACCCACTACTATGGAGAGGACCTTAGGCTCAAGGTTGGAAGAGTGTGGCCACTCTTCCACCATTATTACAGCAAACTGAAATTGCTGACCAGAAAAGCATTTATATGCAAAGGATAACCCTGCTGAAGCCTAGGGAAAGCAGGGAATGTCAGTATCTTTTGAAAGGAATTTCCTTTCCTACTTCCAGAAAGAGTAAGGATAAAAGCAAGTTGTTAGTGGATTTGCAATCCTGCTGGGACATTTTTATGCCTTTATTAAAACAAGTACAGAGCCTCTTTAAAAATGGGAGGGGGCTTTATAAGCACAATGAGCAAATGGTCATAGAACCCACCTTGGAAATAAAATATTTACATCACCTAGAGAAGATTATTTCAAATGAAATCCAGAATATGAACTGGCAATAAAGAATGTAAGCCTGAACCAGCTTGGCATCTAATTGTCTGCCATAAACCCAATATTCATGAAAGATCAAAGTGCAAAAAAAAAAGGCATAATTCTGAACTACAATACTAATCATCCGAAAATTTGCCCTGGGGAGTCACCATTCTATTATTTACCCTGCCTGCATCTTTGGCCACTGTTCCAATAAACCTCTGAGGAAGAGCTGTTAAATTGGCTGGTACAGGAGAGTGAGTCTTGTCCTTGGCCAGTCCCTGGGCATCACTCTTATCCAGATTAGAGGAGTAACTGAACACTTCATTTTGACGTGATGGTGCTTTATAAAATGTTGCCACAAATAACCAATGATGATGTAACACAGCATGAGCATTGCTAGATGCAAACTTCAGCATCAGATATAGACCAAAATGCTGCAACAGCTCTATGAACATGATCAAATATTACATTATTGCACAAAAAAAGGATACCCCAGCCTTCCTGCTAATACTGGGAGAGAATGCTTAAGACTCCAGTTCTACCTGTGAAGTTGAAGGAGAGTAATTTTTTAACTGTCTCAGGAAATGGGATGAGGTGGACAATTCTGATTCTAGTCCATACGGAACAATAATGTATGATATATCATTATGCTGCAGATTGAATGACTGAATCAAAAAAACTGCAAGCTTTTCTTTCTCTCCAGCTCAGTTCACTAGCAGCTAAGCAATACACAAAATCTCCTCAGTACAAAATGTTTGGGTCTCTTGATCTCTATTCAAAGGACAAGAGATTCACATAGTAGAAAGGGCAGACAAGCTGTATTGGACACCTACAGCTGCAAGGTTCACCACTAAAAGACAAAGGATCAAGGGGAAGTTTCTGCCTGTAGGATTTTATTGCTCTTCCATTGGGGTTTCTAGTAAAAGAAGCCAATCACAAAGCCCCCAAAGCCTACAGCCTAGGACTTATTCCATGCTCTTACTATCCCTATCCTGTTTTCTAGAATAAAACTAGTAGAGATATAAAAACAAGGGTAGCATGAGGTTTGTGTCACTGCACTCCCACTTCCTGCTCTCTTCCAAGTATGGATATATTTGCAGTGACCCAAGAACCAGAAGTCAAGAAATGCTAACCCAGGCCCTGGAAAACTTTCAAGGCTTCCAGAGCACTTCCCTTTTCTATCACAGTTTGGTGTCAGAAGGAATTTAAAACCAGATCACCATGTCCACTGGACTTAGGGTTTCCATTGGCAGAGTAGCAAATAGTATAGTTTACCTCCAAAAATCAGCTTCTGGATCCGCTGACAGAACCCCAAAGGGAGCTGCTGCTTTAGACACTGTTTTTTCTGGAGATGCTGCAAGGTTCTGCAGACAGGCTGGGCCTGCATACCTGAAGCATTTGGTAAGATCAAAGTCCAGAAGAGTAAGGCAAAGAAAGTTCCAAGTGCAATATCAACTAATCACAAAACTCAGCAATCTGAGATCAATCCTGACTGCTGATCATAAGCTGCTAGAATAAAGATTCCTATGTTGCTCCTTCCTACCTGATTATATATGCCTGTCTGAATTTACTGGAAGTCCTAATTTAAGATCACATTTGCATCACAGCATTTATCTCAAGTCAGGTTACTTGCTTCCTGAAGAGGCAGTTGCCACTACACTCAACAGATTCTACTTTCTGCCCTCAGTCATCCTGACTCACAACAAACAGAAGAAATTAAAATCCAGATCTTCCTCAGTAGCTCCCACATGCCAGACCTTTCTGATGTCCATCTAAGTCCACAACCAGCTGGCTTATTCACTCACCAACTGTGTTTTAAAGTGCTGAGGGCCCTTAGAAATTAGCAGGCCATTTCTTGGGACGTCTTGTTTGATGCACTGAAAGGACACTGCCTCTCTGGCAGGGAGGAAGCCTCTGGGCTATGCTGCTATCATTCCTATGGCATCAGTTCCCACAAACACATCTGAGCTAGCTTGGTAGCACTGTTGCCATGGCGGTACAAAGGTAGCTGAAGACCACAGCTTATGTATTTAGCCAGCTTCTTAAATGGATTTTACAGCCTATTTTGCCTTAGTTATACTACTCCCAGTGGTGAAACAGCCTGTTTAAGGACAGAGGTATTAAACCTTCAGTCAGTGCCTTCCATTCTAATTCTGGTCTAGTCTAATGTCTGGAAGGAAATGTCTCCAAGAAAGCCATTTTCTAGGCATTTTCTTTTTAAAATACAAAAAGCAGAGAAGGAGAAGCAGAATCACGCTTAAAGCAGCTTAGAAGGAAATGCTGAGATCCCCAGAGGGGCCAGGAAGCATGCGGGTTTGGGATGAAAAGAACCAAGCCAAGAGCTAGCTGGCTACTTCCAGCTTTCACACCATAAATCGTTACATTCCTTAGTGGCCAGCCGGCTTTCACATGTAGAAAGAAACTGAATACAGTAGGATGTAGCAGACAAGGTACAGCTTAGTCAAGGGCACACTGTGTCAGGGATCCTTTCGTACTCTAGCAGCAGCGCAAAGAAAAAACTGGCACAAGGCCCAACATCTCTGTAAATCAATACAGCTGTTTATTTAAACCAAATGGCTGGCAAGGATATCAAGCTTTGATTGTTGTAGCCATTTCCAAAAGGAAATTAATAACATTTCAGGAGATGACAGCAAACCCATGTAAGAACAAAAGAATTCTTTCCAACTAAGTTTTTATTCATTATAGGGCATGCTTTCAGTTCACTGCTTGAAGTCCAATAATAGACAGTACCCATTATTAGCAGAATTGATTATCGTAAAACCCAACAGACAACCAGACAGATATTCCTCCCCAAGTGTTCCTGACAACAGAAAGTTCCTAAATGTATTTGTAGTCATGAATGGCATGGGTTTAAGCTTCTTGGTAACGTGTGGGAATCAAATCCCTAGATTAACTGCTGAGTATGTTAAAGACTGGCATGGACAAGTGCTGCTGCAGTGATATATAATCCATCGGGTGAGAAGCCAGACTTGGCATGACTCTGGCCCAAGGTTCTGTCTGTGTACAGGGGTAACTGCAGCAAGAACACTCATTTTCTGCAATGTGATATCTCTGTCTAATCCATTTTTTCCCTTTGTGGCCACAGCAGCAGATAAATAAATCTGTTACAAAAAAGTAGGAAAAACCGAGAGATAAAGAGAATTTGCATCTTTAACTTCCCTTCCCACCCTACCCTGGATCACACAAATGTTGGTTTTTTTTTTTTTTTTAAAAAGAGATTGCTTTTCATTGTACAGGTGCTCCCTTTCTATCTATTTTCAAGGTTGTTGTTCATTTTTTTGATAACCTCCTAAGAGATGGAAACAGATACTCTTAAAAAAAACTATGACCTTTGACATTTTTAAGTTATGTTGTCACACTTCATTGGAAAGAATTTAAGATGACAGGGCAGGATAAATTTGACAACTTCAAGTGAGCACTGGGAATATGAGACTAAAGTCTCTTCTTTTTACACCGAGTAACAAAATTGCTTGACTGTGGGTCAGACTCACAGTTGGTGCGAGAGGATAGCACAGACATCACTTTGACCCACTGTCAGTAAAATAACAGGAACCTCTCCTTGAACATTCATAATTAGGTGCTAGGGGATTTCTGGTTTGAGCAGCACCAAAAGATCAAGAGTGAGAAAGTGGGAGATTGAGCAAGTGTAAATTATTCTTTAGCCTGCATTTTGTCATAGCTGTTGCAGAAGTCACAGATTCCAACATATTCATATATTTTAAAAAAATCTGTAATTCCTGACACACAGGAAACTTTGCCTATGAATAAGGTAGCAGAACTGAGGTATTTTCACAAGAGGCCTCCTGAGCTGAAAGTAGGCAACATTAGGAAGTTAAGAACAATTACTGTAATACCAAGGGCCAATAATCTGCTCTATTGAGACAGGATTCCTTTCATGCAGTGCTAACCCACTTGATTAAGTGGACCATCTTGCTATTTTTAAGTCTGGTTTTGCAAAGAAATAAAAACCTGTGTGGCTGACGATTGCAGACTGCTAAAAGATGGTAGAAGAAAAGCTCTTTGTCACTGTGTTGTGACAGATTTGTAGGGCATAACAGCCAAGAAGCACCATTAGGAAGTTAAGTGTTTGGTAGTTCTGTCATTCACTCTCGCACTTTCTCATATTGCTGGAGCCTCTTGGACACAGTGATGATCCTAAAATTGGTCCTTCAATTCTCAGTAGAAGATACCTACACCTTAGATACAACTCAGAGACTCATGGTGAGAGGTGCCAGAGAAGCAGTATTTTCTTCCGCGTTTTATTCCTATTACTGTGATGTTATTGATAGAAATTTTGGACAATCAGTACAAACATTTTTCTTTGGCATTTTAAGCCTGATTATAGCCATGGTAATCTAAGAGAGAAGGAGCACTGAAGACTTTCCCATAGGTAAGGGTGCTCTAGCTGGCAGCCTGCAGGACTCTCTCTAACCTGTCCCTTTCCCTTGCAGGAGCTCCTACATCCATGCTGACAAGCAGATGCCCTATTGCACCTATGCACAGCTAAGAACGTTGAACCATCAACCACTGCCTCACATAGGCTGTAATTGAGGTCTGAATTCCATCATTAAATGATTGTTCTGCCCTACATAATACATAGCCACCAAACATATGCACTCTGTACCACAATCAATCTTACGTTACATCTTGCCTTCTCCTCTAACTAATGCTTCAGTCATGGATTAATCTTTGTCAGTTTCGAGAAAAGATGACGGAACAGGAAATAAGGCCTATATTGCTTCAGGCACTACCTGAGCTTGGACCCAAAATCACAGCGCTTACTTAAGTAAAGCCAAAGCTGTATCAACAAACAAAAAGAGATTAGAACATTGAGCGATTAAGAACAGAGATTCAGAATCTGTTTTCAGATACCACAGCATCAATCTGGAAATAAGTGAGATTACTCCCTTACTTGGCTCAAAATAACAGTAATGCTAGTCAACACACACCTCGCCAAGTTTCATGGTAAAGAATGTAATACCTTCCCTGCCCAATAAAATAATGCATAGTTAAATACAATAATGCATAATTATGTTTTGTATTAGAGACAGGAAAGCAGTCTATACCTCTTCTGGGGTAGAAGTTATGTCCTGAAGAATCTGACTGCTGCTTTCAGAAGTCTACTCCCTCAGGAAAAACGTGCTTGTTCTGGCCTTTGGTGGGGCTGTTGCAATATTCTTAACCCTGTAATCAACGATGAAGTACAGACGTAACCTTACTGCTGGTCTGAAGATATGGACTTCATGATATTGTACATATGATCAAACACATGCAAAAATCTGCTTCTCAATATCCTGAAAAGTACTTATGATCAACAAGAACAGAAATTATACATATATATGGTATCAGGAATACTGAGTGATCTTGGCCACTGAAACACTGAGTAGGTCCTCACATTTAACTTTTTCAACTCCTTTCCTGACACTGATTTTCAGAACACACATCACACCTACCATGGAAGAGTATTTCTATTATGCATCTAGTGACAGGGGCACTGTACAACTCAGGGAAAGATCACATCACTCTAACCACTTCAGTCTCTGAAATCCAAATCTCAGGATCTGACTAGCATGGTCAAAACCACACTACAAATCAATAGCATAAGGGTAATTCATAGATGAAGGACATTCATATTTCAGTGTTTAGACAGTGCAGTGGGACACATGGCAGGAATGTGTTACCCGCCCATCTTTGCATCGAAACAAGCACATTGCTTCCATTCAAACAAAGAGGAGAGAAAAAGAAGAGGCCTGGAACATTTTAATATACACATTCTTTAACTAAGGGACCATAGGAAATTTTAGGCTGACTCTTCAGAAATCCAGTTCTAAAAGTAGCATGAGTATATCCATCTTGCTGTGCACGTGTGTCTTACACTCAAATTTCTCTTGATGTCCATGATGACTAATCCCTGCAGGACATCTTGTAAGGATTGTTACAAAAATAAAGGCAGAGAAGACTCTTAGTTCAATTCAAACATATTTTCAATGGTAACAAGCTCATTCTTACACCCATTGGGCAGCTGAAGTTAAGTACTGTAGCCAAGAGCAAAAGGACGCTATCAGCTTTTTAACTGTACAAAATGCTGCAGGGTTTGGCAAGCTCTCTGTTCCCATTTCTATCACACCTCTGTATGCTTTCTCAGTCTTTCATCACTTCAGAGCTGAATGCCAACAGTTACAATGCGAAACTCAGCAGAAGTCAACAAACATGGGAATTCAGAGGCATGGGATGTGCACACTATGCAAATTGCTATTTTCATAAGGAACATCAAGTAGGGGCCCTGCCTCCTTTCCCAGGCAAAACAAGACAGCATTTTCAAAGGTAACAGGTGGAAATTTGGTTTTCAACAGCACAACTTTTTCATGTACTATGGAACATGCAGAAGACTTGTAATGGGATATAATGTTGCTCTGCCTTCAGGAAATTCCACCAGCGCTGAATGGCACATTGCTTTGAGGAGGGGGAGGGGGAAAAGAAAGGAAAAAAAAAAAAGAGAGGAAAAAAAAGAACAGGAGCTGGCTTAGCAAAATATTATTTCTGGATTCTACACTAATAGATGCATTAGAACTGCACAACTTGCAGAGTAGTAGTACTGGAGACGTGCGCATCTGTATACTCTTTAGCTTGAGAGACAGTGTATGGGAATTGTACAGAAATTACAAAGATTGATTTTGAAAAACTGGAAAAAACAGCTCATGTCACATTTACATGGTATAAAAAATAACAGCATCTGACATTACCATTTATTTAGAAGGTTGTTTAGATATTCAGCTTTAGTAAGAAAGAGTTAGGTGGAAGAATTGATCGTAATTCTGAAAAACACATTTCCTTGCTTATGAAACTAATATTTCTCAACAGGAAGATTTTCAAATCTGGAGTTAGTTCTTGCGCTGGCAACTGCACTTTCTTTTTATATTTCCTGTAGCTGAAAAAAGAAAGCAGACTTCTCTAGCCCAGGGCACTTCTGTCTCAATTGCCATGCACTAGTGTGTTAGGGCAATGTTTCTTGCAAAAACCTGATTTTTATTTTTTTTTTATTAAACATTTTCATTGTGCTTTTTCGAAAATCTGTTGATTTAAAAAAGCAAAACAAAACACCACTGTTTATAATCCACTATCCCTTTATCTCCTACCCAACCCCTTTTACACAGGGCTACTTCCTAGGCCATTTACTTGTAGTTCCCTTCATAAACCCAGGAAACAGAAAGAATCATGCTGAGCTAATGAGCAATTAAGACCGATGCTTATCCCCCAAACTCTCTAACATTTATCAATGATCAATACAAATGGTTGCATGGTTGCCCAGTTAGTAATAAAAAATAATAATAAAAAAAAAAAAAGCAGCTGAAGACTGTCAGATCCAGCCCATTCCTGAATCTATTCTGCAAGAAAGAAGCAGTCCTCTGGTCTCTGTGCAGCATAGCTTGGAAGATATTTTGGGTCTCAAAAAAACAACTGCAGAAATACATTGTGACTTCTATTATCCTTTGATAGGTGTTGTACCGACCTCTGTAAAGTTATCTTGGTGCTTTGGGATCTGGGCCATAACGTTTGGTGGCGGTTCTTCTTAACTTCTTCTTCCAACATTATCACCTTTATCTTTCTAGAGGAAATCTGCTGCTTTTTCACCAATGTATCTAACTCAGATAGATAGCTAACACAAAGTCACTACGAACATGGTACTTGGAGGTGTCAAAGAGAGAAAACAGAACTGTTCATATTTGTTGGCAGTATCTATGTTCACACTGCTTTAGGCTCTCTAATACGGGCAGCCACAAGAATAAAAGCTAAGTGCCTGGAAATGGAGCTGTAAATTCCCCACTAACTAGTTTGAAAGGAAAGGACACAGGCAGCTTAGTCACATGTGTATAGTTATCTTCTTACCCACAGGTGAAAAAATTGAATAGTTTTTTGGCTGAATATCCATCTGGTCACTATTAGAGAGCAATAAAGACACAGATACCAGCAAATGGCAAGGGGGATTACAGGATTCAGTAGCATGCATCAATAAATGTCAGAATTTGTGGACACAGCAGCGGTTTAGGTGATGCTGATGAAAGCTTTTTCTTGCCACTTCATAATCATTCCAAGGACTTCTGGTTATTGCAGATCTAAACTACAGTGCCTGCATAGAGAAAAGATCCCTTACAGGTAATGATGTTCTGCCTCTTCCACTGCTCTGGCTGGATATACTACTATCATCTTTCCAGTCTTCGCAAAATTTAATGGAGTCTCAATTGGCTAACCTGAAGGGTGGATAGCCTAAGCAACCTCAATTTATATGGCACAGATACACATCACAGGACTCCACCTGGAGCGTGAAAGTACTTTTGTGAGCAGCACTGAGAGCAGTCACTAACACACAGACATAGTCTAGGTTTTATGGAACACTGTGTAGTGTTAAAAGCATTTCCTTTTGTCCACAGTGAACAACAATCTGCAAGCCTATCACCTCTGGATATGAAACACAGGAAGGCTTTTAGCCCTGGAGACCAAAACCCCTATGACAGTCTAACCATCCATTACCCACAAAGGAAGCCATGAGAACTGTGTGTGCAGTTTTCCATCATACTATCCAGCAAGAGCTTAAAGTTTTAATCCCCTCTGTGGACACCATGTTATGTGGCAAGAACAAAATACTCCTTAGGTGACCAACACAC
>NW_008794743.1:1265591-1266211 GCF_000699145.1 Aptenodytes forsteri | reverse complement strand
AAGGAAGGAGGGGAGGGGGGGGGGGGGAGAAAAACTGTCCTAGGGGACAAAAAGGAGAAAGACAGTATCAGCCAACAGAAATCTGCTGACTTGCAGCCAAAGCGGCTTTCAACTACAGCAAAGCAGGGCTTTTTAACAACTCACCGCCCCAAGTTCCTTTCTTTCAAGAACATTTTGATGTTTGTAAATATATTATGCATGTCACACCTGAAGCAGTTGAGAAGATTGATTTTTCACTCAGAAGTTTCACATATGCACAGTTGCACAAAAGGCTTTCTATTTCAGAGCTATTAAACAACAAAATTTCTGATTATGCTACCTCTTAATCAACAGCCTGTCCCTATTGTAAGCAAATACCTGTAAAGAAGTCTTTTGTGTAATACAACCTACTAAATTTATCAAACTACTTTTGCTCTAGTAATATTGATCATTCCAGAAAGTGGACTTAATTTCTTAGGGACATGCTAGCCATCCAGAGGCACCTGGACAGGCTCGAGAAGTGGGCCCCTGTGAACCTCATGAGGTTTAACAAGGCCAAGTGCAAGGTCCTGCACCTGGGTCGGGGCAACCCCCAGTATCAATACAGGCTGGGGGATGAAGGGACTGAGAGCAGCCCTGCC
>NW_008794743.1:1244130-1265211 GCF_000699145.1 Aptenodytes forsteri | reverse complement strand
ACAGGACAAGGGGGAATGGTTTTAAACTAAAGGGGGGTAGATTCAGACTAGATATAAGGAAAAAAATTTTTTACAGTGAGGGTGGTGAAACACTGGACCAGCTTGCCCAGAAAGGTGGTAGATGCCCTATCCCTGGAAACATTCAAGGTCAGGTTGGACGGGGCCCCTGCCCATGGCAGGGACGTTGGACTAGATGACCTTTAAAGGTCCCTTCCAACCTAAACCATTCTATGATTCTATGCTGAAATATGGAGCTTAAATGTTGTGGTAGCAGACATATGAATTAAAGGAAGCACCTGACAGGTTCTCCACTGAGGTGGTATCCAAGTTATCTTGATAAAAGCTGGAGGGAAGACATGACAGGGAAAAGACAGGTATAAGTCTATTGTGTACTTTCCCTGGACGCATCCACCTTTTCTTCAGAGGTAGGAGGCCACTCTGTTTGATAGGCCTTTTGTTTCTGACAGTAGTCATGTTGGTTGGCACTCTGCGTATTGAACTCGGGAGTCTTCCAAGCTAAACACATCAGCTACCACAACCTGAACTAAGGAGCTAACACTTTCTGGCTGGGGCAACAGCAGACTAATAACATTTTGTGGGTTGGGCACAGAGGGAGACTTACACTACAGGCTCACTGACAAGTTTCATTTGTCCAATTTTTGAGTTTACTGCTGGTAAATCTACATAAAAAGAATGTGCTGAGGAAAATTTCTGCCAAGTTGCTGTCAATTTGGGTAAAACCAGAGCCCTTGCAATAAAACCTGAAGTTGGAGCAAGCAATGTACATTCCAGTCTGAAAGCCCAGTGAATTTTCCGTTTCATCCTTCCAGCCCAGTCATACCACAGGCATTTATTTTAACAAGTAGCTTGAGATACACATTTAAAACATTTATTTGCCTCAGTCAAAAATTCTGGGATCAGGGCTTCTCATTTAATGCTGGGGAATGACTCATTGTGCCTTAAATGTTTGACCTGTTGAGGCATTATTTACTAAAGATTTGTAACTAGTAACACTAAATAAATACATGTATCAATTATAAGAAGTGTTTGCTCTGCAAATGCAGGGAGGGGTCTCAGATTTCCAGTAATTCCCCTTCACCCAGTTGTACATGCTCACCGGGTCTTTACTATTACAGCTCCAGGGATTCCACAACATCCAGGCCCTGATAACAAGAGGACAGGTTAGTGATGAGACCAAAGGGAAGTGGAAGCCAGCATTCCAACATGCTTCTCTGCTTGGGGCTAACATTAATTCTAAAGACTTGGTATCAATTCAATCATGTTTTTAGACAGTATGGCTTTCAGCTAACTAACACATAGGTACCAGCAGCATGCTAGTGATTCCCCTCCAGAAAGCTCTTCTACAGTCTGCCTGCTGGTCACAAATGCATTAAACAGGCAGCGCATTAATTCTAAAGACTTGGTATCAATTCAATCATGTTTTTAGACAGTATGGCTTTCAGCTAACTAACACATAGGTACCAGCAGCATGCTAGTGATTCCCCTCCAGAAAGCTCTTCTACAGTCTGCCTGCTGGTCACAAATGCATTAATTGACAGGCAGCGTTTTGATCTCTGATGCTTTTTCCATACTACTGGAGAACTCTAGGTCTAGGAAGGGGACACTGTATGTGCATCATTCGGAAGCTGCTCTCCTCTGATGGTTTGCTAGATCTTCAGCCTGATGACCTTAGTTCTAAACACAATTGTTTTCAAGGGTTTAATCAATTGATTAGTATTTGCCATAGGTTCTGTCAAAGCAGTATGGCAGGGATCCTGCCCTGGAAGCAGTCATGCATTTTGCTCTCTGGGAAGATCTCCAGATGCCAGGGCTATAGATAACAGTAGTAAGCCTTCAGACAAGGATCTTCCCCTTGGTTATCAACCTGTGCTTATAGAAGGCCAGGATCAACCTGAAATAATTTGCTTTGGTAGTCTGAATATGTTTGCACAATGCCTATTTACATTACACCTGGCTCATACCAACACAATGAGCTACTTACTTTCATTATCACTAAATACATTACCAAGCTTTAAAGAATGTAGCTGTTAAAAATCAAGGAGGATCCCATAGCGCTCCTCTGTTGAGAGCAATAAAGTTTGCCTTGCAAACCACCTGTACTTTTTTAAGCCTCAAAACCCAGAGCCAGCCTGAACCGATAGGAAAAAGGGGATGTGCAACATGAAACCACTACAATTAGGCATTAGCAAACACCATTCACACAAGCTTGTGAACTGGAAGGCTGACATTCATTTTACTTGCCAATTCAGCTTCTTAGCTTGCTTCCACAAAACCTAAAACTCATCTGCCAAAAATCTTTCTGTACGGGTTATGTCATCTCCATCCAAACATAATTTATTTCCCATAATGAGCTTACAAAATACCAAGAATACTTGAATATTTCAAAGGAAAGTACTTATTTCAATGCAAGTAATTATTTGTCTAGAACCTGTATTTTCATTAATGTGAGTTATGAATGCAATCTGTTTTGTAATTAGCGTCTCCCCATTAACAAGCGGCCTATGGTTTACTTGGTCCTCAATATATTTAAAAGGTTTGTCACCCAAAAATCTTAAGTGAAGGGTAACGTAACAGTCTGTGACGTGTTTTTCACAGTTATTTGTGATGAAGTCAGAAAGCATACTTAATTCCTGAGCCTTTCTGTAACTGGAGAAAGATATAGTATATGATATGGCATCTACTGTATCTGACACTGAACTGGGCTGCTGAAGATCTGGACTCCCTTCCTTACTTGACTGCACGCTTACTGACTGCATCTTGTCAGTTCTATTGACTATTAAATAAGTTAAGTTTACTGGTGTTTGCATAAGCTCCTTGAGGCAGACCCTCTCTACTCAGTGCTTGTACAGCCCTGAAGTAAAGGGTTCTCTCCTTTGTAATTGATTCCTCTGCAGATAACTGTAAAGAAAGTAACATATGACTAGTGACCTTATAAAAACAAATCAAGGCAAGACTTGTAGAGTGTATTTCTTCCTCTCATCTGTTTTTGAATGACTTCACATACCTGAAGGACAGATTCAGTGACAGACATACATTCTAAGGCTTTCCAAGGAATGGAAGAAAGTGAACTCAGTTCTGATTTTCTAGATTATGGACTAGCTATGCACGTGCACCTCTCCCTTCTACATCAGTCTCATGACAGATGTGTTTAACTTCATTTTGATGTTTTGCATTATCTGGGTTTTTATTTGTGTGAACCTATGCTATATGCATCCTAAATAAGAGTTGGCTGGATATATGGAAAAGAATTAATTGCATGAGATTATGGGGATATTGCTGATCCTCCGAAATCTTGAGTCAAACTCTCCCAAAGAGGTGAATATTCTAATATCCTAATTTCTACAATTTCATAGAAATAATAAATTGATGTTGGGTTTCTTCCCAGATTTTGAATTTACATGACACTTCCAAGCTTTTTGCCACACATAGTAATTTAAACAAACAACCTGCTAAATCTGAGATTCTCACGCACTCACATTACTCCAGGAGCCAGGTCTTATATTACTCTAGTGGTTGGGTCTCACTGAAAATGGTCATGTATTGTATGACCCCTGCTCAAACTGAGCAAGCCGTCAGACCTGGTAAAATAGGGGGAAATGGTCTATGTTTCAACTGTGCTCTTTATTGCTTACCAGTCACAGCAGACTATGAATCTCTCAATACAGGTTTATTACATACTGAAGAAATAGGAGTGTTGCACTGCTATTTCCACTGATTGTGAATGGAACCTAGACACAAAATTGGCATCCCAGAAACAAGCAGATTGTACATCTCCATGTCAGAAAGGGGACCTCTGACATATTCACAGCATGCAGGTGCATTATCCAACATCTCAATTTATTTCCTGCACTGTAATTGTTTGGGAGTTTTCAGTCACGGGAATTCTGCTGTTTGTCATCCCAGACATGAAGGATATTAAACAAAGTAATCAACTGAATGAGCTCAGAAATACAGAGTGCTTTATCACATCAGAACCACATATTGCTGCTCTTATCTCTCTCAGAAACAACAAAAGTTTGTGTGTGAATGTTGCAGGTGAAACACCAGTGGAGTGGAGATTACCTTTTAAAAATTCTTGGACAGAGATCTGATAGGAATGTTTCAGTTTGTTATATTTATTTCTTTCATTTGTTATTCTTTTTTTTTTTTTTTGAAATAGAAGGTGCAACACATGGTTTCATGTGTTTGCTCACTCTTCACTGAGGTCACAGACACAAACACTGTGGTTAGACTTCAAAAGCAATAAAGTAACATTGACTTTATTTCCTTTGAACATGTCTGAAAATACATGGGGCAATTTCAGTTTTCTCTGTGAGTGTGAACTCTTGTCATTTTGCTACTCAGAACAAAACACAGTTCAGCATACCACTGCCCAACAAATCAAGCAGGGCAGAGACAGTGTGCCAGCAGGACAAGAAGCAACATAGTTAAATACCTTCTCCACTAAAGTCACAGCAGTGATGATGAGTACAAGATCACTAGTTAGCTCAACTTTACAACTGCCTGGTTTGCTATCAACTGAGTTCTTGTACTAACAGGAACTAGTGTGGAAGGTGTGGAATAGCAGAAGTCTACTCGCTAAAAGAAAAAGGGAAAAAAAAGGTAACTTTCAAAGCTGTGAAAGGGAAGCTTAAAGCCCCTTATCCATATTTATTCTTATCTCTGAACAATGCTATTAGCTCATTTTACTAAGCATTAGCCTTGCTTGAAGCAGTGTAAATAAACAAGATCCTCAAACTGCATTAAGGCCAAATCTTCATTAAATTATTTTATGGATCCTTATTTAACATCCTATTCTGCAGGGTGTAGGTGTAGCTGCCTTTCCTCACAAAAACTTATTGTCACCACATTCATTGTTTTCTGCAGTCCTTGCACCATTACTCTGGAGTCTGCTAGTATTAACTAATTACGAGAGTTGCTGACTGTGATTTTTGTAATTACAGCCTTCAGTGTTTAAATTTGTAACCTGAACTGCAGTGTCTGAATTAGTCTTAATTTCACTGTATGAAACAATTGTGGCTTTGTAGCATACTGCAGGACACAGTGCCCTATTTGGCTGAGATTAATAAAAACAGGTATGCTTTCCTGCTTATCTTCATTCACCTGCAGGAATTACAACTTTTTTCCACAATTCTTACAGTCTTCCTTCCTGACTGCAGTGACTAGCTCTACTCAGCATTTAAAGAGCACCATGAACGTCATTCCACGAAATAAATCAACACCAGTACCTAAAATATTCGCCCAACAGATTTTAAGAAAAGACCTTAGCAAAAGCAGTCCTCTAGACTTAGATGGAAAAATTTAAAACTGTTGAGAATCAGGGAAGTCAGGGAAGCCCTTAGTCAGGGCTGTATTTTGCTGCCCTTACTCAGATACATGATCAAACTACATCAACTCCGTAATTTTCCACTCATCAGCTGAGCCATGGCGACTGTCTGTAGTATCTGGTCTTAGCCTATAGCACACATAACTATACAGTTTAACTTAAACATCATACATTGGCCGGGTTTGATGGGGTTTGATGTTGACCAAGTCAACAGCTGCAGGGCAACTTGTTAACTTGCTGCAGCTTGACTGCAGAGCTAAGCCTTACATAGCAACTGGGGATGGGAGAGTTATCAATCTCCCAAGAACTTCTCTGAACTCTGTAGAAGTGGGCCTTAAATCAGCTCTTATAACAGTAACAAAATAATACTAATAAAAAACAAGAATGGGAACAGCAGCAACTAGCACTAATGTTTAGAGTAGCTTAGACAATGCTTAATCAATGAAACAATACTCCAAATCAAGGAAGAGTTTGCTGTCATAAACTGATCACAGTGCCGGGCAGAATTCACTAAATCAGCTATCCATGGACTTGTGCTGACACTGCTCCTTATGACTGTAGCATTTTATCCTCCAATTGATACTACCACATGAGGTTCATTCTCTTACTCGCTGCCAGGTACCCTTACTGCTCTGGAACTCGCAGATTCAGTTGAGAACTAACTTGATGCCAGCTGCTCCACCATTCTGGCCTCCCTAAGAACTTTTGCAAATGGTATTTAGACTGTAAACGTATTATTTCTAGTGTCTTCCCTCATGTAAAAACAAACACACAACCCAAAAGCAAAAAAACCCCAAACCTACAAACCCCCAAATACAAAAGTCTCAAAAAAGCCTTGTCAGAATATCTGAAAAAGCCGTATTTGTTTTAACAGCTATCATGTTGAATCAAAGTTTGTCTTACTGCATCTAATCAGTACTAATTGTACCTCTGTGTTCAGAAAAGCAACTCCTATAACTGACCGAGGTGATACAGACGGCAGCACTGAGTACCAGCAGCATACAATTTACATTCCAAACCCCTATGGAAGGGGGCAGTGAAGGGTAGAGACACACTCCTCTCTCCATAGGCTGTCACGATGGAGATTTCAGACTAGTTTCCAAACAGATATAATTAAGGTTTTCCACAGAGGGATCTCAGGAGCTTATACAACATGTGTATTTCAGTCCTTCTACAATTGCTTAGCAATCCCTTATCTCTGACTAGCTTTAAAATCAGAATTTGTAATTAAAATATCACAAGAACAGTTAGAGCTAGTGGTTTACTGGTGTTTCATTATTTCCAGCAGAGTTCCTCTACTGCATAGCATGAGCTGAAAGCTTCCATAAATTACTTGAAAAGTGAGAGTGGGCAGATTTTCATCTCATACATATTGTACAGAGGTATACTTACCTAAATCCATTCTTAAACATCATCATTTTCTTGTGTATAACTGATGATGCTGTAAGATTTTCGTTTGTTTTTTGAAGAGCAGAAGGAAAGAATACTGAACGTACTACAAGAAGGTCAGATACTTCTTCCTGTCATACAGAGTAAGGATCCCAACCCCTTCAGCATTTTTTGAAGGGTGACAACAAGGAAACTCACATCCAACTCCTTAAATTCTTTCTGGATCTGGTTTCCAGCCTGAAAAGAACATTTTATATAGGTTTATTTTGCCTGCCTCTAAAGATCTTTAAGGACTGTTTCTACCACAATAGAACCAAAGCAACAGAAATTTCATAGCCCCAGCTCATCTTCTGTTTGGGAAGGCAGTCTCAAAACTATCTCTGATATTGTAGGATCATCAAATTTAACTGTAACTGGCTCCCACCTTTGCCCTCATCAGCTACTCAGAAACTCCTGTCTGAACGCTTTCCAGCTGGTTTTCATGCATGTGTACAACTTTGTTTCCTGTTAAGTACAACACAGAATGCAACTCCCTCTTATCTTTGATTAGTCAGAGTGCTGCACACATGGTCACAAAACAAGAAAAAAAAACAAGTACAAGTGATACTATAGCTCTTTAGTCTTTAACACAGTCCTGTTCACCACTCCTTATCTGCAGCTGTGCTAACTGGGTTTAGTTCCCCACACTGAGATTTAGAAATACTTATTTCCTTTGTCATTGTTTGTTTAAGGATTGTTGCTGTCCGCAATTCATAAATGCCAAAAGCCCCATGTCCAGTTCCTCTTGCTTCTAACCTGCCCCTAGGCACTGAAATCTGCTCCTGAAATTTTTGAAGAAAGGGAAGCTCCCAAAAAGTCACTTAAGCCTAGGAAGATGAGAGTCTCATTGATTCCTTCTCCTGTTCCCCATCTCAGAAAGCTTGTTCATATGGCACTGTTCTGAAAGACATGAAGCACCTACTCCACATGGTCTCTTACATTTGGCTAAGGCTGCTAGGACCCTGTGGAGGCTTCTGCTCCCACTGACTTTCATGCTTTTCTGACAGTTAGAAGAATTGATTCCCTCACTCCTTCCCTTGTTCCATCAGTCCTGGAACCAACTCTTTTGCAGATACTTAAAAAAACTGATGTGTTGCTTTTGCATGACACTCCAATGCAGAGTCACTGTGAGTCACATTCCATCAGAGTAAAAAATTCTGTCAAAATCCAATGCCCACAGCAAAATAAAGAGCATTGCACTGAATTCTTTTGGATGAAATGTTAATAATATTGAACTATTGAAATTAAATGCTTTGATACTTTTTGTTTCAAAACTAGCATTCTGCACTAGCGGTTAATGGAACACACAATCTAAAAAAATTGAGACTGAACAAAGCGTTTCAATATATTCATAAGTTTCCTTCATCCTCTTCCCTCTCTAGCTTCTCAGCAAATCATTGTGGGGACAACACTACTGGACATAAGCCCAGATCCCTAGATATAAGTATGTGATAAATAGAGGGTCACAAACATATGGGGGGGAAAAAAAAAAAAGTATTGCCACTTCAGGTACCTGTCAGCAGATGCACATATACAATGGCAATTTTCCGCTCAGCAGTGTTTCAGACATCCTCCTCGGAACATCACGCTTGTTTTCTAACCGCTTCATGAGTATGTTTCTTTACTTCGTAATGCTCTGACATCTAAATTGTGAGCTACTCTGGAGCACAAATTGCTCTCTGAGTTACTCAATTCTGTTCAGGTTTTCTTAGCATGATTACAACAGCAGTTCAGGAACCAAAATGTCAAAGCATATGGAAGACTTACTTCTAGGGAAGGAAGTTACTACACCAGAATGATAAAAATTTCTTATTGCATTCCTGGGCATGAAGCTAATCCATTGCTGAACACTGGGGATACATTAAGCACAACATGACTTGAAAAAAATCCTGTTTTCAAAGCTGAAAAACAAAAAGGGGGCAAATTCTGGCAGATTCTATAAGACTTTAAAATCTATCATGACATGCAACTTTCTGCATCTTCTTCAGGGGAAAGGCAAGAATGGAGAACATTTCAAACTTTGTCCAAGCTACCTCTGCGTTTTGAGCCTTTTTAACTTCACTGATGCAGAAGCTGTAAAAAGTCATAATTTCTTCTGGGAACATGTGCCTGCTTCATGTTGACACTAGCAGATATAAATAGCTGTGAGCTGTATCGATAGCTATTTTCAGAATGGATAGAGTCAAGCACAGTGGTATTAATTCACGAGAGCAGAAAAGGGAGGCAGCATAATTAGCCCAAATGAAATATGAGAAATCCTTCATGTAAGAAAGGCTGGACAATGTCTTGTAAGGAAAAGTTAACGCATGCAGCTTCTCACAGTGAGGTAAGATCAACAATTCTGTCTGAAATCCCAGCTCTCTGACATCACCAGCTCTTTAAATCACAGTGAGCTGAGAGAAAGGAAAATGCTGGCAATGCTTTGATGACATCCCTGAATATGGCCTCCTCTTGTCACTTGCCTTCCCTAGAGGATATAGAGGACAAGACTCATTCCCTTTTAAAAGGAAGAACGCTACCTTCCTATCCATGTTCTACATTTTTGCTTTCTCCCTTGAGAGCTGGCATATGTAACTACTCCTGCTTGATGCATTATTGAAACAAACTCCCAAGTAGAGGTTCAGTAGTAGTTAGTATAAAGGCTGAAACTTCAAGAGAAGGCCTCGAGCTCCTTCCTCATATTTCCCCTACTTCCTGTTTTCTTTTAGACTAGCAATGCCTGATTATGGCTCTGTACCTCCTAGTCAGAACTTGGGAGCACACAGAAGTAAAAGGTCCTGAAAGATGAAAGCTATCTGAATGTGGCTGACTTGAGGTTTCAGATATGGTTTCTGAAGAGTTTTTATTTCATAATTATACTCCATTGCTAGTTGCACAGTGATGCCTACATGTGCCAGTTCAGAAATCAAAATCCCACATTATGGTTGCTGCTGCCTCAGCACATGTGAGTTTCTGCTCCAAATACTGTTTTAGTTACAAATGAAAGAATCAAGCAGAGGTTTAGTGATAGTAACATGCAAACACTAGCATTCTCATGCTGTTCTTCACTTCTGCTTTGCTATCAGTAAGTGCTGCAGCAGAAACAAGACTGAAAGAGGTAATTAGAAATATAAATCAAAAGGGAAAAGTATGCCTGACATACTGCTGCTTCTGAAGCCTAAGAAACAGAAAAGTAGTTTGGCACAACTGATGTTAACCCAACAGGCTGATGTTCATTGCTGTGTTCTGCCTCCACTTGCTTTATCCAGAAGGGCAATAGGATGGAGGTGGCAGGGAGCCAAGAACAAATTCCCAATCCTAAGACCAGTTTTACATCAGCCTCAGCAGCCCCGAGAGCAGCATGATGGCACTAACTCCCCAAGGGCTGTAATCACAGGGGTAGTTAGAATGGAGATACTATCTACTTCTCTCACATTTCTCCCCAGACAGCAAATGTCAAGGCATAGGGCCAACTGTGCTGACTCTATGTCCACTAAGTATCTCTGGCATATGGTAAGTTTGCGCTTTTTGATGTTTTCAAAATATACAGCTGGAGCAGAGATGTGGTTTGTACATCATTGAAAGTGGTCTACGTATCTTTTGTGCTGACAGATATTGGACTGAAGGAATTCAAACTTGTTTACCCATCTATGTTAACAAATTTCCTAAATTTTCTACGGATGCCTCTATTTTTATACCCACCTTTCACATTCTGCTTTAGTCCAAGGTCGAACACTGCAAAACTGTTCTGTAGCTCCCTGTGTATTCCTGAGGGGCAGGCTCTTTAATCTGCAGAAGCAACAAATGATGCAATACATTTCCTCTAAGGCCATCCCCAGAAAGCTGGAACAATTATAGAGCCATCTCGTCAGTCTGGATTTGTACAGCATTTAGCACTATACAGGTTCTCTCTAACCCTGTTCATGTAAATTAATGAACTGTAGGAGAGCTAAAAAAGATGTAGGATATATGCCATGCAGTCTCTAGGCAGAAAATAGATATAGTATTTATGAAGTTTTCTGCATCTACACAGCAAACCTAACAGAAGGTCACAGAACAGTTGAAAGTTTCTATCAGGCATTAATTTTTCTGTGCATCTGTGACTATGTTCGCTTCAGCAGTATCATTGTAAATGAACTTCTCAAAAGATAAGTACAGACAGAGCAAAAAAGCAGTGTAGCAGACAGAAAAGTCAGCCCAGTAGCTTCTTTCATCAGTACTTTCAGTGGAAAAATCAGCGTCTCATAACATCAGCCACCATCAGCCTAAAAAGGAATCCCCAAACAAGCTGGCTGAGAGGAAAAAAACAAGGGGCTACGCAATTTAGACCTTTCAAAGATCTTGGAGAACTATTTGACAGAAAACTGTCACAAATGTCATTGCCACTGAGCTTGTCCGCTTTTATGTTTGCTACTGCAGTAAAGTGGAACTCCCAGTGAGTTCCTGAAGATTTATGCTCTTCTTTGGACAAAACAGGCTAATTGCTTGAACTACTGAACTCAGATGCCCAGAAAACAATAGCAACTTGTGCACTCAAAAAATGGCCAGGAAACAGGTGTGAACTGGGAATATCTGGAGATCTGTGATGGTCCAGAGAAAACGGTTCAGAAAAAAAACCAGACAGATTTCTAAGATGTACCCACAATGGAGACCCAGAAAAAAATCATACAAGACACCAAAACCTGTTATTCGGTACCATTTACAGACAATGTTACAGGACATTGTCTTTATTCAAGTAACACATACTGCTTCCCTATGTTTCCTTTCCCATTATTGTTTACTGTCTACATATTATAGAGGTCAATGTCTCGATGCTGTTTGTGCTGATAAATAAATTACACGATTCCTCTCTGATGACCCACACCGTACAGGGTAACAATGTTATGCCGCACTTCAGAAATATACAGAGACAATAAAAAACCCATAAGAGTCAAAACTGACTGTGAGGCTGGAAGTCACTCCACATTATCCCTCTGGTTACATGCTATCCTAATGTATTTAGCTGTACCAAGGGTTCGTTTCACAGAAGTAAAGGAAAAGCAGAATAGCACCTATCATCATCTGGCTGAACTTACAGTTCAGTCATGGAAATCGGTAGTTTTATTCTATTCTATACCAGTGATATAGAATATATTCTTTTCTAATACTCTGCACAGAATATTCTATTCTCTACCATATTCTACAGCAGTGGTCTAGCAAAGCTGTCAGCTCTGTTCCCTCATGGCCACATAGCTGAGCTCAGGGAACCCTCTCTTACTTCCACATTCAGCCATAACTTTAAAAGATATACCAAGGAGGCCATTCAAAAGGTTCACTAGCCAGGGCAGGAAAAAGAAAAATCCTAACCACAAACCATTTTCCAACCCTTTCCTCAGGGTCTATTTCCAAACCCCATATTCAAATCTAAAACAAGCCAATTCAGAGGGCAGAGCAACAAATTCCCTTGTCTGCCCTTCCTGCCTAGGGAGCTGGAAGGAAAGGGGAACACCCTTCTCCTGATAACCTCAGCCCCAGCTTCCCCTCTGGGCTCAACAGCTGAGCCCAGATCAGCCAGGCCATCAGCAGGAATGGTAACTGCTTACTTGCCAGAACACCTCTAACTTGGCTGTAATATGACACAGAGCACACCAACTATTGGCTGTAAAGCCACTGGCTCAAGTCCTGAGCTGGAAAACGAATGTGTGAATAATACCTAGGATTTTTTGCTTAATCATTCAGCTATGTAGACACAGTATCCTTACAAGCAAACCATTCTGGACAGAGGAGAAAAAGACGACTTAATACTCTTCTTTCCTAAAAACACAACTAGAGATGTTTCCTCTAGGAAAATGAACGTTCTTGCCTCAAACTGAAACTAAATATAGTAATTTTTATTTTTTTAAATGAATTTGCATGGTCAAGCTATAGCTTCGAAAAGAAACCTAATCCATATAAAGTTAGGAAAAATGTGAAACAATCTAAGAACTTTTCCAAAGCAAAGGCTAGATCAAAAGAGAGATTCTCCAGGACAGAAAGAGCCTGTGAGGCATCAGTGGTAATCCATGAAGCAGCTCAGTTTGATTCATTACGTACATATCATAACAATACTTTGCAATTCTAACACAAGAATGAAATAGCATTTCACAAGTTTTGACTAATCAATTTGAAAATACTTAAAGACAACACAGGCATGTTACAAACTGCGGGGATTTTTTGGGGGTGTGGTGTGGGGTTTTTTGTTTGTTTGTTTTTTGTTTAGTTTTTTTAAAAATCAACTTCCCCAAACTAAACAAGAAATCTCTAGAAGGGAACTCGGGGAATCTGCTTTGCTGGCCCCAGTTTCAGATGGCTAGCATGCCCTCTGCTTTGTTTACATTTCATATAAAATAATGCATTTGAAAAGAAATTGAAGCTCTACCTGAAAAATAAAGGGAAGTGAGAAAACTGCTTAATTACAAGATAGGATGAGAGTTCATTTATCCTGTTACATAGCCCTGAAGAAATTCCAGTATCATTACTATCTTAATTTACAGATATATCTCAATACATGATCCAAAACAAACCACGAATAACCAAACAAAAAGTATTCCAAGCAGAAGACCCTGAAAACAACTCAAATTCTTACAGCCAAAATATAGAAGTGTCTCTGGAATTTGAGGTTTAATTTAGGAGTCTATTACCATGCTATGAAGTATTGCATATGCCTCCTGAAAGGAGGCTAGACCTGTTACACCCCTAGTGATAGGACTTAGAAGTATAGCAGATTAGTAATTATTCAAATAGAGACTTGTCATGAACTATGCACAAACAGAAGCAGCTAATCTAACACTGACACACCTTAAGAAAAATCTGTTCTGTGATTCACAGATGAACTATGATGCAACCCCAGCTGCTCTGCTCTCAATTCATAATGACAGTCTCAGGTATACTGCACAAAAAGAAAGTCTAGTATCTTGTTCCACTGTTACTTTTTCAATTCACCATGGTTTATAATGGTAGTCTTGGGACAGCCTCAGGGCCCAAGAACAGGCTCTTACAGATGATGCTCTGTCTACGATAGGCTTTCTAGGATTTACAAGAATTTTGTCTTGTCTGTCTGAGGAAATCAACTGGAATAGATATTTGGAAAGAGCAGTACCCTACATAGACATTAAAATAACTCAATTATCTTATCCTAGGATCTGAAGGACAGAAAGAGTATCAGCCCAAGGAAGACCTAGAGGAGGCTAACCAAGCATGAAGAATTGGCAGCAAGGGCGCTAATAATTTTTTGATGTGCAGTTTTGCCCAACAGTTTTCACTTAAGATTCTTTTTCCCAGGAAATCAGAATACACATACCTTACTTCCTCTATAAGTGTCAGCAATTCAAGTTGCTTGCGTGATTTCCGAAAGCTTCCCCATTTATCCTTCTCAACTTCCACAACACAATATCGATGTGGTTTGAATTAGACCTTCCTGATAGCATTTAAAGTGCTCTTTGATGCAGAGCATGTCTTGCTGATTATATTTGAAAGACATCTTGTAATTTCTCTAAGCAGCATAATTGCATTTTTGATTCATCCATCTTTTTATTGGAGTTTTGATCTATGCATGGAGTAATTGAACCAGTGAGCAGAGTAAACAAAAGCATAGGCCTGTCAGGACTTGAAGGCACCACTGTGCTCAGCAAATGTGTGCTGCCTTTCTTCACTTGTTTAATATTTTAATAAATTGTTAACAACTGGTCTACCTATAAGCTAAATCAAGGTTCTGAAGAGAAATATTTGGGAAATTTGGATCCATTTTAGGTCCACCTCTGCCCACATCTTACTTTTCAGATGTGTCATAGATGTTAGGTATGACATTCTAGGTTCCCCTCTTTCCTCAGTGAGAGACCTCTGAAGCTAGTGCTGTACATGTACAGCAGCTAGGTCACCACACCGAGAAGAGACACCACCACCACTCATACTTTGCTGCAGAGCCACATCCTTTTAATCAGCCCACTCGCTTTTAGCAGGGTGGTTCAATTCCTAGTCAGGCAACAATGCTGCCTATCTTGGTAATTTTTCTGCTGTCAGTAAGGCCCGCCTCCAGCTGGTAACCTTATGCCAATATTATTCACTCCCCTTTCCTTGTGATGTTTATCCTCTGCCATTGCTTGGAGAAGTAATCCACACTCCCCACAAGCTGAGGAAAACAGATCCTAAATCACTGCTCCCTGCTAGCAATTTTTGAAGACGTTGCTTAGCGTAGAACAAGATATACCAGTGATTTGCACAGCACCAAATCTCAACAACTGACAATGGAGAAAAAAGGACACCTCATTACCTTATAATTTTCTTTAAATTAGAGGTATGTCAGAACTCAAAGAAAGGGCTTCATTCCTAGAAGAATAAATCAAGTGACTTGTGTGACAGCAGATCCTGATTCTATGCTGCCCTTCCTCTACAAAAATACTCCCAAGCTCACTGAATACAGGGCTGCATGTAGCCCACTCTGCTAACTCATTCTTGTCTTGCTCAGGACAATACATTGGGAAGGATATTATGGGGCTGAGCCAACACACAGCCAACAGTCTGCTGTTATCAGGAATATGTACTTAAAGTTATCATCCAGATCCTCACCTCCCAGCACAAGGGAAAAGTGCCTGTTCAAATGGCCACTTACTAAGGAGAGTAGTGTGAAGTGTACAACAGCAATGAGGATTCAGTTCCCTGAATGTCACAGCTTTGGGGTTTTTTTTGGTTTTGTTTTTTTTAAATAAGGGGCAAGGGAAGAGCTGCAACCAGGCACAGCTTCTCTGAATACAGAGCACCTGTTTGTGACTGTGGTATAGTGGAAATTGATGAGTGGGATGGGACAGCTTTCTGTTCAGGTCATCAGACATTTGCTTTTTAATTAACCATTTGTTAAGAAAGCTATTTTCTACTCTGACTCCACACGCCTTCAATCAGTAATAAAATCTTTCACTTGCCTTTAGCAAACTGACCTCAACCTTATATGGAATTTAAACAGCTCACAAAGAATGCAGTAAACCTCTTGCCCCTTCTCTGAGGCAACTGTTCTTTAAGTGCTCAGCAGAATGATGCTAGAGATCCTTTAAGAAATGCAGGAATTTCAAGCTCAAGCTACAGCCTGGTTTGTAACTAAGAAGGGAAAACTCAGTTCTACTGTCTAGGAATTTTTCCAAAAATATAATTTTTACAGTGGTAAATAAAACATGCTTTGAAATACTGAAAGGACATGACCATTTTAATCAGGGGTTCAGTACAATGAAGTTTCACGGCCTAAGTTTTAGCAGTACAAAGAAGATGATCTTGAACATCACTGGGTTAATCTGTTTCTGGGAAATAGTTTGTAGGCTTCCTACACAGTCTGATGCAGCACATGGCTCTTGCATGCTGAATCTCACAGCAGCAAGATCATAGGGCTGCTCACTCCAGGGACTTCCCCAGGATATCCCTGACCATGGGATTCATTTCTGCTAACAAATGGGGTCATCAGCAGACTACACTTTTAGGGTTCACCTTTGGCAAGGGTGGGGGCTACCAAGAAAACAGGCAATCTAAGTGCAGGAGCTGGCTGCAGGCTGGTTGGGCCCAGCAGAAGGACTTGGCAGGGGCAAGTACTGTTTGTTGCCAGGAAAGGGGATCCCATTTCATGGGTCTTTGCAACAAGACCGGTGACAGCCCAGCTCTATGAGCACACTCTGGAAAAAAAGTTAGGGCAGCCAACTTCTACTCAGACATTAAAAGAAGAGTTTTGACTACAAAAAGCTCAACCAAACAACTTTTTTTTTTTCTTTTTCTTTTTTTTCCTCCCCTATATCAGAGAGAGCTTTTGCAATGAAGTGACCTTTTGGAGCTGGATTCAGCAATGCATTCGTACAGAGAGTCTAAGTAAACCTATATTCACCCGGAACAACTTCTGCCTCACCTTCAATGAAAGAAGCAAGGTGTAGGGTAAGCAAGCCTGATTTAACTAAATACTGAGACTTTTCAGAAGTGCATTTCACAGCAGGGCTTGTTTGGACTGCACATTCATAAGCAAACTAGAGGTACAAACACTCAAAATTTAGTTGCCAGATTAAAAGTTCCGTATCAAAATAGGATGAAGCTGGATGTAAAAAGCCCTATACATTTATGCTCCAGAGCAAGAGATGCACTGCCTTGCATGACTCTGTTAAAGGATACGTGTGCTTGATCCGTAGATAGAAAACTTCTAAAAATGAAAGGAGGCATAAGAGAAGTCTCTATAAACTTGTGAGAAAAACATCTGCCTAAAGCCTCCCCTTTTCAGCCCTTTCTCACAATTAGTCTTTCAAATTGAAAATCTCCTTTGCACTTTGACAGCCTGCCTATGAGACATCGCCCTGCTTTTCACCACCTTGCAGTGACTGGTATGCAGCAAAACGCAGCACGCTTGGCAGGTCTGTGGGAGAGTGAGGTCATTTTACTGAGGAGGCTGGACACACTTATTTCAGATATGGCATTCTCTAAAGCTCCAAGTTGTTTTGGAGATGGGAGAAAAAACTTCACCTCTTTGTGCAACTGTTTGCCCTCCAGGTAGATACCTGATAGGGAAAGGCTGCTCAAACAGGGGATGGAAGGAGTAAAGTCCAGGTTTTCTGGCACTGCAGACCAGTTTTTTCGTTCTGCCTTCCTCTTGTTAAACAGGCATAAGCTTTTAGTGCTCTGGCTTATACTTCGGGGGCCACTCATACAGGAACGGAAAGTAGAAGCTAGGCAGAATTTGATTTCAAGGCTCTCCCAAAACAAACACTTTGTAAAGAACAAGACCCAGTGTAGAAAGGTAATTCGTATTGACTCAGGAATGGTTCTTCTCTCCCCTTGTCACATTCCAAGATAAGTGAAGGCACCCTGAGCAAGAGGGGGCAATGCAAACCAGAAGATCCTAATCAGTTCGAATCATTTGGAGAGAGTTCAGTAACAGAGGGTGTGCAGAAATGCTCTCCTGTGAGCTCTGCGTAACATTTAAGTTTTTATCCTATCAAAGCCCACTATCCACAGAAGCCCCAAAGCAGTGAAACAGCTTATTCTACCACATCAGCAGCAGGCAGAGCTCCAGAACACTATATGACACAAAAAAGAAGCAAGCAAATAAACCAGCAAAAAAGTGCACTATACCTAGGGTATGGATGGGCCAGGGGAAAAACAAAGGAAAAAAAAAAAGAAAAAAAAGAGAAAAAAACAAAGGAAAAAAAAAAAAAGAAAAAAACAAAGGGGAAAAAAAAAAAAAGAGTCTTCCAAAGATTCTGATCTTTCCCTCAAAAGATACTATAATCGCACAGATTTTCAGACTTTTAAATCCTGAGACAAAAAGATCAATGTGGTTTGGGAGGGGCACTTCTGTTTGGAGATCAGCTCACATGCATGCTTCTCCTGTAAGAAGCCTGTGTTTTCCAGTCAATCTGATCTCACCAGGGGAGCTTGCGATCTTGTTCTTCAAGACTACGCTGCAAAGCAGAGGATGTGGAACTGCAACTCCCATTTCCCTAGCTCTCTGCAGGATGGGATCTCCAAGCCCAAGAACATGCATAGCATGGCAAAGTGCCTAAGCACAGAAAACCTCGGCTGGCTGGGGAGAAGGGAACACAGCAAGCCTCCAGCCTCTTAGACACCACAGCTCTTAACGGGAGGCTGGCTGCACTCAGCTCTAACATCACAGGCAGAACACCATCACGATAGTATCAATGTTTTCTTTTTGTGATTCTAAAATTGCAGTTTTGAATTTGCTAGTACATGGCAAAGTGCCTAAGCACAGAAAACCTCGGCTGGCTGGGGAGAAGGGAACACAGCAAGCCTCCAGCCTCTTAGACACCACAGCTCTTAACGGGAGGCTGGCTGCACTCAGCTCTAACATCACAGGCAGAACACCATCACGATAGTATCAATGTTTTCTTTTTGTGATTCTAAAATTGCAGTTTTGAATTTGCTAGTACACACATTCAGAATCACAGTATTAGAGTGGTGCTAGCACCACCACTGTTAAGCCAGGTAAAATCATGAGACAGATATCCAGCCTGAAATTTGCTCCACCCAGCTAAATTACCTCTCATCTCCTCCTTACAAAAGGCCTGTTCCAATGCCTACTATAATCTGCCAGAGTCTTTGCTATGGTTTTCAAGGTTTCTTCAACATTTCGAAGCTTCCCAGGAAAACTATATCAGAAATTTCTTAAAAGAAATGGCAGCTGAGAATAAGCTCCAAAACTCAAATCCAATTTTTAGAAAAAACACTGCTGGGAAATGTTAAGAACTGGGGTATTTGCTTGGGGTCTGTTTGGGTCAGAACATGTTTGGCAAAGGAGAAAAGAGGTGAAGAAAAGGTGGCTTGTGCTTGGCTAAGATTTGGCGTTGGTTTAGGTGCACTCCCGGTTTCAGCACTTTTCTATTCCCCCCTCAAAAAAGTAAATTAATGTATCAAACCCAGGGTGGCACTTCTGACAAAAATCACAGTTTAAATATAATACTGGATGTGCTTCCACTGAACAATACATAGTGAAAATGCCATTTCTACCTGCAAAGGCTGCCAGTGCAACTTGCTGCTCTGAATCCAAATCAGAGACACTGTTTATCTGGCATGAATTCACTGCTGAGGTTGTTTTAATTCTTTCATACAATTTCATTTTATTTGGAGTAGGACATTTAGTGAATCATACGATATTAATGGTATGAATTCCTTAATGGAGAGAAGGCGTTAGATCAGTACTGGAACTGCTCTCCAAAACCAGACCTTACTGAATGGAAAGGGCACGTGTTTCAAATACAGTTAATGCTCTTTACTAAAATGCTTTAAGTTAAACAATATGTATTTTCCTCCATTAAAACTCCTATCTTCCTACAGCTTTGATACAGTAGCAAAGGAAGATAATAAGAGAACAAAAGGCATCTTGAGTTTTTCTCTTCCAGGCTTTTGCTTTCAGGAAACTACGTATCTTCTGCCTTCAGAAAGCCACTCCTTTTTTCCTTATGTAACTAATGTGTAATAATTAAGGAGACACCTGCCTCAGTAGAAGTCCACAAAATGAATTGAACTATTCCTCCCTCAACCAGATCAACACCTGTTAAGAAGGTGGAGAATTTCTGGTAGCCATAGCCAGCCTGTTACAGCTTGTTATATGCTGGTACAGGGACCATAAGCAAAGAGCAATGAGTTTGTTTCTGTGAGAATTTCTGTTATGGTACAAATCCTGCACTGCTCACTCCTGAAGTATGCTTATACTCTGGAAGTCTGGGGACAGCGCAGGTCAGCACCCCTCCAGCATTTGCAGCAGGTGTGCAAGAAACTGCTCTGGCCTAGAAGTAACAGAACAAGTCACAGAGCAGGGAGGAAAAGTCCTCCCCACAGTAATTCCAAGCAGAGACCAGAATTGCTCCATTGGTGCACTGGGTAGGGATCTGTGACAGAAAAGAGCAATAAATATCCCATTTTCTCATGGTAAACTAGGCAGCAATAAACAGTTCTACATCTGAGAGACATCATGTTTTCCTTTTATTCTTACCTTCTGTATTTTGCCAGTTCGGTGTCTGCTGCGTTCCTTCCTTAGGGGCCTGCATTTGCTCTACTATGAATAACATTCAACCAGACAAGAAAGCAGCAGCTTTTCCCTCCTGCAGCAGCCTCCTGTAGTAACTTTACTGAGCAGCGTGCCGCTCTTTCTTCATGCTCTTTATCCTGTTAAATTACATAAAAAATAAAGTAAGCCATGTGTGGGATACCTTCATAATGGTCTCAGTTCATTTTGCGCCCAGTTTCTTGAACAGGAATCTGCCTAGAGATGTGCCTAGGCTTAGGAAAAACTCTAGCATGCACTAACTTAGTAAGTCAGCTCTGCCCCAGTAGCCCATAAGATTGTTAACAGCACCTGCCACCACGTACAAAAATTCCAGTATAGCATTTTATAAATCAGAAACCTACCCTGATCCTGTCAGGCTGACGCATGTGGACTGTTGGGCCAAAACCAGTCCTGCTCAATGGCAGCCATTTCAGGCTTACGGCCTCCATGAAGCAAGCTAGAGGGACTTTCTCCCATTTCTTCACAGGGGCACCCCAAATGACATGGCTGGAGAAGGAGACAGGTCTGCCAGAGTATAGCATTTTATAAATCAGAAACCTACCCTGATCCTGTCAGGCTGACGCATGTGGACTGTTGGGCCAAAACCAGTCCTGCTCAATGGCAGCCATTTCAGGCTTACGGCCTCCATGAAGCAAGCTAGAGGGACTTTCTCCCATTTCTTCACAGGGGCACCCCAAATGACATGGCTGGAGAAGGAGACAGGTCTGCCAGCTTGAAGGGCTCCATCAAGAGCTGGAAACCGCGGAGAAGGCCGGTCGGCCGGTGAGGA